>NC_090270.1:98764313-99041813 GCF_040414725.1 Anabrus simplex | reverse complement strand
CTCTATCAAGCGTCAGCCAGCGTCTCATCATCGGCGATGGATAGTTGTCCCTGTTTAGAATGCCGATGTGACTCAGATTTCATCATCGCACACTCACCGTACACTGCTATTAGGATTGTGAGAATCTCTGAAGGTGTTTTACAAACACGGACAAAAATGGTTTGTACGCTGCTCTTGAAAATCCTCGTTTCTTAAATCACACGACAAACATGACCATGAACATGTCCTCGCAGGTAGTCCGCTCCTTAAGGGCGAAAACATTCTAATTTTGGAGGGGAGGTATGGTTGGATGTACTTCAGCCACTGTTATTATATCTTTTTGCTTTACGTCGCACCGACACAGATATGTCTTATGGCGGCGATGGGATAGGAAAGGCCTAGGAGTTGGAAGGGAGCGGCCGTGGCCTTAATTAAGGTATAGCCCCGGCATTTGCCTGGTGTGAAAATGGGAAACCACGGAAAACCATCTTCCGGGCTGCCGACAATGGGGCTCGAACCCACAATCTCCCGATTACTGGATACTGGCCACACTTAAGCGACTGCATCTATCGAGCTCGGTGTTGTTATATCTACATGCTTTTCAATTCCTACGTGCGTGCAGCACCCAAAATAATTTTCCCTATGGCTTCTTTTCATAGAAGTATTTATTCACTCAGTGCATTGATTATTTACAGGACTCTGTTTCTTATATGGGCCTACATAGCTCTTTTAATAATGTTATTGGCTTTACGTCCCACTAACTACTTTTACGGTTTCCGGAGCCGCCGAGGTGCCGGAATGTTATCCCGGAGGAGTTCTTTTACGTGCCAGTAAATCTACCAACACGAGGCTGACGTATTTGAGCATTTTCAAATATCACCGGTCTGACCCAGGATCGAACCTGCCAAGTTGGGATCAGAAGGGCAGCGCCTCAACCGTCTCAGCCACTCAGCCCGGCATAGGTCCTTTTTTTGCAAGTTGCTTTACGGCGTACCGACATAGATTGATTTTATGGCGACGATGCGACAGGATAGGGCTAGAAGTGGGAAGGAAGCGGCCGTGGCCTTAGTTAAGGTATAGTTCCAGCATTTGTTTGGTGTTAAAATAGGAAACCACGGAAAACCACATTCAGAGCTGCCGACAGTGGGGTTCGAACTCACTATCTCCCGAATGCAAGCTTACAGCTGCACGACCCTAACCGCATGGCCAACTTGTTCGGTGTAGCTGTATTAATAACAGTAATAATGAATATTAAAATAAATTAATCTCGTAACTAACTCGTACATATATTGCAATATTTATATTAGCATTGCTATATTAAGACTTACGATTAAACCCGTAGTTATCTATTACACACATTAAATACATTATTATTATTATTATTATTATTATTATTATTATTATTATTATTGTTATTATTATTATTATTATCATCATCATCATCATCTGTTTACCCTCCAGGGTCGGCTTTTCCCTCGGACACAGCGAGGGATCCCATCTCTACCGCCTCAAGGGCAGTGTCCTGGAGCTTCAGACTCTTGGTCGGGGATACAACGGGGGAGAATGACCAGTACCTCGCCCAGGCGGCCTCACCTGCTTTGCTGAACAGGGGCCTTGTGGAGGGATGGGAAGATTGGAAGGGATAGGCAAGGAAGAGGGAAGGAAACGGCCGTGGCCTTATGTTAGGTACCATCCCGGCATTCGCCTGGAGGAGAAGTGGGAAACCACAGAAAACCACTTCCAGGATGGCTGAGGTGGGAATCGAACCCACCTCTACTCAGTTGACCTCCCGAGGCTGAGTGGACCCCGTTCCAGCCCTCATACCACTTTTCAAATTTCGTGGCAGAGCCGGGAATCGAACCCGGACCTCCGGGGGTGGCTGCTAATCACGCTAAACACTACACCACAGAGGCGGACATCATTATTATTATTATTATTATTATTATTATTATTATTATTATTATTATTATTATTATTATTACTATTATTATTATTATTATTATTATTATTACTATATGGCTTTGCTGGCAATATGTAGTATTTACTGTGCAGTATGTCTTCTGGTATGGGCTAGAATAAAATTGTTACTTTCATTAACCTGTCTGTCTTATTGTTGGCTTTGACGATATGAAAGTGGCTGAGGTATGAGTGACGCTACTAATACCATTCCTTATGCAGCCAGTCCCTGCTATGAATGGTCTGAAAATGTCGCTCATAGGGTCGGTTGGTGCATGCATTTCAGTAGGCTTGGCAGACTGATGTGCAATAGCAACTTCTGGCTCAGTGAGGAAAGCAACGGGAAACTACTTCACTCCTCATTTCCCTAGTACGCCTCTTCAGTGACACCTAGGTCATCTATGACAGCTAAGGGTGAACCTGTTGAGGATCCAACCAGCCTTCGGGCTGAATACATACATACATACATACATACTTAGATACATACATACATACATACATACATACATGTATACATACATTCATACATTCTTCTTCTTCTTCTTCTTCTTCTTCTTCTTATTGTTTGTAACACACCAGCCTTTCACCAGGGAACTGTATATCACACACGTTAAGGCATTGCATGTCTCACTACACATTTTTGAAAGGTTTGCATGTTATATTTCTGTTAGATGTTTGCGTGCCACATACTTGAAAAGTATTGCGTGCTGCAGGCTTGTCAGTCAGCACATTTTTGACAGTCGATTCTTTCTTTCCTTATTTCCTTACATTTTCCCAATTACTTGCAGTCGGTACTAAATCTAGTTTTAAGGTCGAATACTTTTCCCTACGCCAACTGTGTGTGTGGAGGGGTTTTATTAGCTATTGGCTGTAATACCCGGCGCTGCCCGGGTACCTTTCTCATTGTTTGCTTTTAGGAGTAAAATGACCTCGTTAATAATGTTTGAAGTGATTTTTTTGTTGATTTCTTTGTTGTAACGTTGATTAAAATTTACGAACTATTTTCCAGTTTGAGTTATTATCCTGTGTTTAAATTTTAAGCCGGGCCGATGACCTTCGATGTTAGGCCCCTTTAAACAACAAGCATCATCATCATCATCAAATTTTAAGCCTGTTTTAGATTATTTTGTTTCGTGTTAAACTTTGTCCTTGTGGCAGCCCAGATTGTCTGGGATGTAACTGATCCTTTGAACTAATAATAATAATAATAATAATAAACACCGAGCTCGATAGCTGCAGTCGCTTAAGTGCGGCCAGTATCCACTAATCGGGAGATAGTGGGTTCGAGCCCCACTGTCGGCAGCCCTGAAGATGGTTTTCCGTGGTTTCCCATTTTCACACCAGGCAAATACCGGGGCTGTACCTTATTTAAGGCCACGGCCGCTTCCTTCCCATTCCTAGGCCTTTCCTATCCCATCGTCGCCGTAAGACATATCTGTGTCGGTGCGACGTATAGCAAAATAATAATAATAATAATAATAATAATAATAATAATAATGATAAAATGTCAGAAGGCCAGCGCCTCAACCGTCTGAGCCACTCAGCCCGGCGAACTAAATGGCGGGGCACTCAGCTGAGTATTCGCATTGCTTCCGCATTCTTGTGCAAATCTCCTGACTTTCATCTGTCCTAAACGACCTTCCTTGGTCAACTCTCGTTATTTTCCGACCCCGACAGCATTAGGTTTCCGAGGCCTAGGAAGTCTTTCATTTTCACCCTCTTCGTGGCCTTGTCTTTCTTTGGCCGATACCTTCATTTTACGAAGTGTTGGACCCTTTTCATTTTCGTCTCTGATTAAGTGTTAATGGAGGATTGTTGCCACGTTATACTTCCTCTTAAAACAAAAATCACCACGCTCAAGTACGTCACTCTCGTGTCTCCAGATTTACCAGAACGTTAAAGAAGTCCTGCGGGACAAAATTCTTCACCTCGGCGTCTCCGAAAACCGTAAAGGTAGTAGTGGGTCGAAAAACCTAGATATTATTATGAACTGTGGAATCAAAACGAGGTCAGCTGATTTTTAAGATTTAATAAGATCTATGTCAGAAATATTCACCGTCTTTAAGAAATAATTACTCCACAATTTGGGTCTCTTGAGACCATCCATAATTAGACATATTAGTACATATTACTTCTGCGCGGTTGACCTTCCGAGGCTGAGTGGAGCCCGTTCCAGCCGTCGTACCACTTTTCAAACCACACTAAATACTATACTGCAGAGGTGGAGAAATTCAGTTTCAAATTTTTGGATCCAGGTGAATTTATCCACATTATTTTCAAAACTAAATAAGTGTTTTCATCTTAAACTCTTGGCAGTATCACCAACAAGAAATTATATCATAATTTGTCATGGTTAGTTAAACGATGATTAAAGTAGATGTTAGTATTCGAACAGTGTTAACATGATGTCTGTAAGCCTGTAGGTTAAATTAATACTGGAACTAGGATTTGAACAGGTACGCCACATTTTTAGTTACATGTAAAGGGACAAATAATAATTAGAATTTAATATGGAGGAAACTACCTTAGCGAACTTGGTTTCAGAGTCGAGATTTTAATCTCGGATCTCTGAAGGATTCAGCTTTCCAGAGAGAAGCTCAACCAGTTTATAACGAACGTATGAGATGATCATACGAACAAATGTAGCGTGTCAAGTTTTTCAATGGATGATTGCATTCCATAATTAGTATACATTCTGTATGAACCCGAGCGTTGTGGTAAATGGATGAAGGTTTAACTGGTACACGTGCTTCATCACGTGACGGACAGCGTTAATTGTAGTGATTCTCTTATTTGATTATCACGTGACAGTTTGCAAACGTATGAATTAGTTTAGCTGGCACTCTTTCCAATATTAACGCACAGAAGTCGTTTGCAGCATGGGTGACCTTTACTACAGCACATTGGCGAAACCGAGCAAATGTTACTAATATATAATAAGAGTAACTCCAAATTCGTATGAACTGTCACACTCGTGCGCTAACTGTACCGAGCATTAACACATTGTGCCAATATGAAGAAGTGGTCTTTTCTTCTTATAAACCAGTTCATTATCAGAAGAGACTTACATAGTTTATATATAATTATTCAACTGCACCAGCCAAGCCACGGCAATTTGGCACATTGACACTTGTCTACTGGCGCGTCGAATCTACGCGCTACTCAGCGTCAAATAATAGTCGTAATAAGGCTATTTGTGGGCAAACCAAGTGAGTAAAATCTTACTTCAAAGTAAAGAAGATGCTCAAAACGTCTGGATGATGCTTGTTGTTTATAGGGGCCTAACATCTAGGTCATCGGCCCCAAAATGACGCCTCTCGGCTCATAAACACGTCTGGCAACTCCTAAGCAGGTTTCCACTTATTCAGCGAAACTTTGAGATGTTTGATGTAACCTGCCGAATATTCTGTTGTAGTTCATCTATTGTGTATGGGCTGCTGGCGTACACTTTTCCTTTCAACATCCCCCGTAGGTAATAATCACAAGTGTTTAAATCGTGAGATTTAGCAGGCCAGTGGTTCTGTGGTTACGATTTTCACTTCCAGATAAATGCCAGGGTATTTCCTACTCATAGACCACAGCAGATACCTCCCACCTCCTTACACAGTTTCATTCATCATTAGCTCCAGTCCGACTCGTTGGCTGAACGGTCAGCGTACTGGCCTTCGGTTCAGAGGGTCCCGGGTTCGATTCCCGGCCGGGTCGGGGATTTTAACCTTAATTGGTTAATTCAGTGGCACGGGGCTGGGTGTATGTGTTATCTTCAACATAATTTCATCCTCATCACGTCGCGCAGGTCACCTACGGACGTCAAATACAAAGACCTGCACCTGGCGAGCCTAACCCTTCGTGGGATATCCCGGCACTAAAAGCCATACGACATTTCATTTCATCATTAGTTCCTCAAGTGAAGTTGGCGTCAGGAAGGACATCCTCCGTAAAAACATGCCATATACTTTCATCTCAGCTCATCCCCGACCTCATATCGGAAAACCGGACTAGGAGTAGACATACATACATACATACATACATACATACATACATACATGCATGGGGATATACCTAATTTCTATTGTTCTGAATGTTGCCGGCGGCAACATAGACGCCACGCCCCTGAGGTAATTTCATTCATCAGTCTCGTATATTAACACACCTCGCTCAGCTGGCGGCCAGGGTCTGTAGTTAAATCCGCTACGGCGACATCACGCATTGAGGTCACCACACGACTAAAATTATGCCTATCTTATGAAAAATGAAAATTCACTGCCTGTTTACTGTTAAAACCGGGTCAGGAATGGAAAGAATGAACCCCCCATCTAGCCGCGAGGATAGGAATTGTCGGCTGCCGAAGCCTGCCACACGCCTCTGAGGCAATGATTAATGATTGACAGATGAAATCAAATGATATTGGAGTGTGTGCTGGAATCAAAGATGACAGGGGAAAATCGGAGTACCCGAAGAAAAAGGTGTCCCGCCTCTACTTTGTCCAGCAAAAATCTCACGTGTATATACCGGGATTTGAACCCTGGTACCGAGCGGTGAGAGGCCGGCGTGCTGCCGCCTGAGTCACGGTGGCTTAATGCCTACCTTGTATAATTCAAAATAAATACCCTGTATAAACAGGTAGTAGACAATCATTTACAACCAAATCTGCCCTGTTTTAAAAGACCTACCTTGATCATTCCTACAGTAATGCTAGTAGAGTCCCTCCCCTTATTCAAAGGTCCTGTGTTCGATTCACAGCTAGTCCAAGGAGTTTCACTGGACTGAGGGCTGGAATGGGTTCACTCAGCCTCGCTCTCTTGCCTGAGATTTTTGAACTTTTGAACGTCTCTGAATGCAACGACTTTGCCTTAATCATTATCTTTACTGGGCTTCCTTGATCTAAATTCGAAATCATATCATACATTTACTCCTGAGACTTTTACTGTTTAATTTGCCCCTGGCTCCTGCGCTACATGTCGCTGGAATATATACTCTTAGGCTATAAACAATAAAGTAATTTCAAGTTGTTGGTGAACCAGTTCGCCTTCAGGCTAGTTCTACTGTTCTGACAGGAACATGGTAATTACTGCTCACGAATAGCAAGAACGAGGTTTTTATTGGCGGTGTCCTGCACTACTGTATAATAACACACCTTTTTAAATCCACAAAATGAATCAGTTTGTGTTGTAATGTACCTATTTCTAAGCAGCTTATTTTCTTCTTGACAGGGAATGTTTCAATGGTGTAATAATATGACAAATTCACTGTATTCAACAAACTACCTCACGATGAATAATGACCTCTGCCATCTCGTAGAGTGAAATGGAACGTATAAATTGACACCCGGGCTTCCTAAATGGTGTAAAAATGTCTACACAAGTTAGCTAACGCCATACTATTATTATTATTATTATTATTATTATTATTATTGTTATTATTATCATCATCATCATCATCTTTCATGAATTGATATTCCGGCTGCCACACTGGGAATAATGAGCATTTATGTGTTTACATGTATCGACGACGCTAGTACGCAAACTAAATTGGTGCAGATCTCTATATCACTGTGGGTTCTGATAGCCATATCATCTCTGAATAGACCTACTGTAAGTATTGTAGCCTCCACCTAGTGTAACCTCCTTTTCGTATTCATGTCGTTATGGCAATTTTTCCATACGATCACATTTCAGACGCTTCTGTTATCCTTCTGCCCTACTTCGTGTAATAATAATAATAATAATAATAATAATAATAATAATAATAATAATAATAATAATAATAATAATAATAATAATAATAAATTAGGAGTACTGGAAAGAAACATACGGAAACTCTTCGGTCCCCTAAACATTATATGACTTTGGAAATCAAGAAGTAATGATAAAACATGTCCGGCCCCACGGTGTAGGGGGCAACGCGTCCACCTGTCACCGGGTGGCCACGGGTTCGATTCCCGGCCGGGTCAGAGTTCTTTAATTGTAATGATTAATATCCCTGGCCTGGGGACTGGGTGTTTGTGACGTCCTTAATCTTCCTTTCCTCACACACAACATTCCACACTACCGCCTTTCCAATTACACGCAGGTTCATACAATATGGTGCCAGTAGGCGCAAAAGATCCACATGGGTCAACGTTCCGAACAAATCGCATTTTATTTTTAAAAATGATAAAATATACCGGGACATGGAAAATATATTAAAAACAACGCGGGAGAGGCGATTGATATTTTTTTTTTTTGGACATTTGTACAGAATGGATGACTACAGATTAAACAAACAGATCTTTATATCTTCGGAACAAGAAGTCAACAACAACCTGGATTCACGAAGTCAAGAAAGATTTGGAAAGAAACAATATAAGACAAGAAAAAACCACTTGCACACAGATATTTTTTTAAAGAAAGTCATAAAAAGTGCTAAAATAGAAGGATTCCAAGGTCAGGAGGGAAAGAAAACTGGCTCAAAATGGTCCGAGGAGCGTAAAATGAGGAATAATGAGCAGATGAAGGAGTATGGAGGAAGAAGACGGAACAATAAAGGATGAAGCATTGAAACTGTCACGTAGTCCCTATAAGACCTTAACGGACAAAGAAAATAATAATAATAATAATAATAATATTAGTAATAATAATAAAATAATAACAATGGTGTTACGTGCCACTAACAATTTTTACGGCTTTTGGAGACGCTGAGGTGCCACAATTTCGTCCCGTAAGAGTTCTCTTACGTGTCACTAAATTTGCTGACACGAGTATGGCGAATTTGAGCACCTTCAAATATCAGTGGACTGAGCCGGAATCGAACCCTCTAACTTGTGCTCAGAAGACCAGCGCTCTACAGTCTGAGCTACTCAGCTCAGCTCAGCATTTCGTGTTTCATTTCCATAAATAACAACGTTGGCTACGACTAAATGTTGGCAGGTGGACTCTAACAAGGATCATCTGGCCTCAAGACGATAATCGTCGAAGCTACTTCCCTTGTGAAACAACTCTCCACGCTAATGGAGTCGCTGCGCTTTCCATGTAACCATCAAACTCGTAGGGCCGTGATGTGGACAACAAGCGGCTTGCATAAGAAAAACTTCCAGAGGGGCGCGGAGTTTGACAGGTTAGTGGCATTGTTCCTAGCTTTTCACGAAGCTGACCGCGGTTCGAATTCTGCACAATATATGTACAGCATGTTTGGGAGATAGGTACAAATATTATTTTCTGATGGTTATTGACAGGGCCCTGAATACGTACGACGTCAAAGTAATGTCATATTTCACAAATTTTTAAAAAAATGTTGAATATTTGATGTTTATAACTCAGATAATATTTAATGTCGAACAACGCAGGGCTTTTCTCACAAACATTACAATATTTTCCAGTGTGAAAACGTTCGCTTCTTGTTTGCTGAACGTTTTAATCCAACTTACGCATGCGTGCTACCTGAAGCTGCAGTGCACTGTGGTACTCAGATTTGTTTCTTGCACATAACGCATGCGTACCTCTTGCTATTTATTTTTCTATTTGCTTTACATCGCACCGACACAGATAGGTCTTATGGCGACGATGGGATGGGAAAGATTTAGGAGTGGGAAGGAAGCGGCCATGGTCTTAATTAAGGTGTGAAAATGGGAAACCACGGAAGACCATCTTCAGGGCATCTCCCGGATGCAAGCTCACAGCTGCGCGACTCGAACCGCACGGCCAACTCGCCCGGTCGTGTACATGCTGAAGCCGCCGTGAACTGATGTGTACAACTGCAATGCTGTACTTAGAATTTATTGCTTCTTGCACGTTACGCATTCATACTGCACGAAGCAACGTACGGCGGGTAGTATAAGCCGAGGGGTGAACGAAGTTACTACCTACCTCACAAACATCGCACTCTATCTCAAGCTCTTCCCTTCGACAAACCATTCGCTCTATACGAAATAAAAAAAACTGTATGAATTGCGGACCTTCGTTCCTACCATCCGTAAGGTTATTTATATTTATGTCACAAACACTCTGTATATGAGATGTTCAAAAATGAGTCCTGACCCGCTGATTGGAATTCTACGTAAAACTGTACCTATGATCATAAGATTCAAATGTTAAAAATTACTGTAAAATATGAAGCGGTATGGTATTCTTACCTGCGGTTGTGTTCTGAATCCTGTTCACTGCTTGCGCATTTCAAATTGAAAAGGTGAGTTTTGCAGAACTACTTACTTCCTTCGTTGCTTACTTGCTTGTTTCCGGTGCCATAAAGCGAGAAATCGCATACTGTGTACCAAGTAATATCTTCAGGTAATAAGGTAATTGTATATTCAGTGAACCGATGAATAATAAGATACTTTTCAATAAAAAATGGAATTGTCACATAAACATAAGAATAAAATTGGGCACAAAGTGTAGTGAGAAATGTAGTAATTTAATTACAAACAATCAATTGGTTTTCTATATAAATGTGAGAATTTGGTCTTACATCTTTTACAAATTCTATTTGAATCGCATTTTTTCTTTCTTTCTTTCTTAATCCGTTTACCCTCCAGGGTTGGTTTATCCCTCGTACTCAGTGAAGGATCCCACCTTTACCGCCTCTAGGGCAATGTCCTGGAGAATGAGACTTGGGTCGGGGGATACAACTGGGAGGGAGGACCAATACCTCGCCCAGGCTGCCTCGACTGCTATGCTGAACAGGAGCCTTGTGGGGGATGAAAAGATCGGAAGGGATAGACAAGGAAGAAGGAAGGAAGCGGCCGTGGCCTTAAGTTATGTACCATCCCGGCATTTGCCTGGAGGAGAAGTGGGAAACAACGAAAACCATTTCAAGGATGGCTGAGATGGGAATCGAACCCCCTCTATCCATTTGACCTCCCGAGGCTGTGCGGACCCCTTCCAGCCCTCGTACCATTTTTCAAATTTCGTGGCATAGCCGGGAATCGAACCCGGGCGTCCGGGGGTGGCAGCTAATCACATTAACCACTGCACCACAGGGGCAGACGAATCGCATTATTACATTCGAAAATCTTACACCACGGGTGCAATATGTTGAATGTACAGATGTATTTCATAGGCAAGGCGAATTCCGCAGAAGAAATATACAAGTTAAATTTCTTCTTGTTATTCCTAATGGAAATCATATTGATAATCCTTTCCGAGAACTATGATTAGTGTCATAAGCAGAAATTTCTCATCTTCTGTTAAGTAGGTGTTGGATACACGCGAAGTTATTCCTTTCGCGTTATTCGGTTGCATGCATGTAGTACTAACTATCAATGAATATGCTATCTTTTAATTTACTCTTGTTTAATTTATTTAATTTGGAAGGATTTGCTGCAAAGTGTGTAATAAAGTACTTTCTTAATCGGAGTAAATTCGCATCAAGTAAGAGCTAATTGAGGTGTTCTGATGAATCACACCAGGTTTGAGTTTCTCTTACCTCGAGGCTCCGGGTTCGATTGACGAGGCTTTCACCAATTTTAATCCTGTTATGAGGGTTGGAGATATCCTAGCCTCGTGAGGTCAACTGAGGTGCTATCTGAAATTATATTGCGCGGTCTCAGGAAACAAAACTGACACCGCTGAGGATTTCATCACGTTGACAGTCCGTAATCTACAAGCTTTGTGCTTGGGTAGCAGTAATTTTTACAGGTCATTGCCCTTGATGGACGACGACGCGGCGACGACGACGACGACGACGACGACGACGACGTTGGCTGCACGGTTCTTTTCTTAAATGTGAGCTTACATTAGGAAGATAGAGGATTCCTACCCCACTTGTGCTGAAAGTGGTTTTCAGTGGTTTCCTATTTTCACACAACGCAAATTTCACTTAAAAAGTGAATTAATCCCATGGATGATTTATTCCCGGTCCTAGCCCCGTACTTTCCCACCGTTCCTATAAGATCTGGATCTGTCCATGTCGGAGCGACGAAAAACAAAATACGATGTAGTAACGTAACTTATCCATACAATATCCCTTATCTATACGTAGAAATTACTTTTCAAAAGCTATGCTTAACATCCGCGGAGCAGAATCGATATAGATAAAACTCCAAATTTATAAAGCTATATTTCCTTCTTGGTTGTCATTTAACCCTGCTTTTAAAATACTGGTAAGATTTATTGAAATCGAATCAAACCACCGATTTCTGGCTCTGAATGCGAAGACGTAAGGCACACTTCTGTGGAGATGTTCCTCCTATGAGATCCATGGATACTGGTAAATGAAACCGGCCAGATTCACAGAAATCCGTGTATGGTGCCTGGTACCAACAGGCCTCGCGGTTTGTTTACGTTGCTTCTGGACAGGTGCAGTGGAGGACTGTGAAACTCCATCAGGTGGCTGGCCTGTCACTTTACCGTACAGCAAATGACACACTTCCTTCAGCTGACTGACTGGCTTACTTCTCTATTTAATGAGCACCTGTGAGCTAATAGTGCACCCAGAAAGGAGAAATACAGAGCTGTGGCCTTCACTCTGAGAGAGACAGACTGACGTTCTTTCGCACTGTTCTTTTTTCTGGGAAATAATGTAGACAGCGTTCTAAATATGAAGTTACGTTAAAAAAGTAATGATAAATTACAAGGTACGGTACTGTTCCTCTACGTTGTTGTCTGGTATGAGAAAGCTTGTCGCTGTTCGGACAAGTATGTTGTGGTATTATATTACTGTAGACTCCTTCAAATAATAGAGCCTTATAATAATAATAATAATAATAATAATAATAATAATAATAATACCGAGCTCGATAGCTGCAGTCGCTTAAGTGCGGCCGGTATCCAGTATTCGGGAGATAGTAGGTTCGAACCCCACTGTCGGCAGCCCTGAAAATGGTCTTCCGTGGTTTCCCATTTTCACACCAGGCAAATGCTGGGGCTGTATCTTAATTAAGGCCACGGCCGCCTTCCTCCTACTCCTAGCCCTTCCCTGTCCCATCGTCGCCATAAGATCTATCTGTGTCGGTGCGACGTAAAGCAACTAACAAAATAATAATAATAATAATAATAATAATAATAATAATAATAATAATAATAATAAAAATAAAGAGTGTGATGCAATAATTAAGACATTAAGATCATTCATTGTATAAATTTACGCAATTTATATACAGTATATGTGTATAATACAATATTACGAATGTGATGCAGATTACTTTAAACTTTTACACTCCGGAGAAGTAGCCTGGTTATGGTAGTGGTTTAGCTACTGACTTTTCAGGTTCGAATTCCGGTGAATTTTAGGGTGGAATTTTCACCTGGAAAATCGCCTAGCATGAAGCTTTCTGCTCCAAACCCGTGGATAAAATTTAAAATTAGTTAGGGTAGATTAAAAGACCTGGAAATAATTGGGAAAAATGGAGAATATTTTACACGTTGTTACAACAAGAATGACATCGACCTTTAAACTACTGGCGAATGTCCAATGGCGCAATCAGTTAATCGTTGTTCTTCTTTTTCCAAGATATCGGATTCCGTGGAGCAACGTTTAAAATATAGTGCTTCATAAATGATTAGAGTAGCCTTTTAACATCCAGGATGAGTAATGAATGGAGAAAGAGACACTATACTGATTCCATTCGAATCAAAAGCGAACTCCTTCGGTGTGGATTCGAGTCTATATGCGTTCTTCAAGGATGGTATAAATCATTTTCAAGCTACGCCGCATTTCAACTTATTCTTAGCTCAACATAATTAATTACAAATATGTACATATGATTAGAAAAAAAATAAATACGTTATGGGAGAGAAATAGGGTGTTGAAAGCCCCATGGAGAGAGAAAATAGCGAGGAAGTGTTAGCAAATGCACTATAGACAATACTGGACAGTTCCGTATTTTCGCGTACTTAACTGGGAGACATGTGAACAGTGGCGCACCTGGCGGCAAGACTAAAACTACAAAAGTTGCATGTTAAAATTGATAGAAATAAGGAAACTAAAT
Organism: Anabrus simplex; assembly: GCF_040414725.1. Lineage (NCBI taxonomy): Eukaryota > Metazoa > Arthropoda > Insecta > Orthoptera > Tettigoniidae > Anabrus > Anabrus simplex. The sequence continues at coordinate 99,027,976 of NC_090270.1, read as the reverse complement.
AATGATTTTTTGATTTTTCTATTGTAAAAGTTGAATGTTAATACTGATATAAATAATGAAACTCAATGATAATTTCATTTTGTCCGATTCCTTGGCTGAATGGTCGGCGTTCAGTTCTTCGGCTCAGAAGGTCCCAAAATCGATTTCCGGCCGGATCGGGGATTTTCATGCATCTAATTAATTTTTCTGACTCTGGAACTGTTTGTGTTTGTTCCAACACGTTTCTCTTCATATTCAGACAACAAACTACACTTCCAACCACCACACAAACATGCAGTGGTGATTATTAGACCTCCGATTTTTAGGTGCTTAAATGTTATTTTAGCCGCCTAAAATACTCTCTCAAATAGGTTCTAAAATATTTTTACGCAGCTTCAATTTTACGTATTTTAATAGGCATCAATTGAAATGTCAAGTTTATTTTGTTAAATTGTTAGTAACTCGTTAGGGGGAAATATAGAACAAGTTTCACTCACCTCTTTGCTGCAAACATCACTTAATATAATTTTACCATCCGATGTGAAATGGGGGTCCTCCTGTAACCACTGTTTGATTAAAGACGGCTTGGAACATGATACCTTAGGCATAATTCATAGTGTATAGTGTACTACTACACTCAGTTTCAAGGCTCTTCCGCTAGGTGCGCTGGCAATCAATGTCTTGCGATATCTCGCAAAGTGGCAGGTATTCTCTATAGTGTATTTTGTGTTAGCTCGAGTAGGCGACAGGAAGAAAAGTAGAAACCGTATGATTGATCACCTACAGCAGCATTCAAGATGGTTCACGATTTTTCTGGAGGAAAAATGGAAGGACGTGATGCGAGAGGAAGACCAAGGCAGGGATTCATGGACGAGATGAAGGCAGGAGGAGAATACAGTAAATTGAAGAGTTTGGTCCTAGAAAGGAGGGTTATGTAAGCTCACCAACCTCTAGCTTGAGAAGAATAGGAGGAAGGGAGATAATTAACGGATACGATAAGTGGCCTATATGAGGTTGTTGACCGTGATGATCAGGAAAGGGAACTCTAATAACAGATTGAAAGCTTTCGTGACAGTACACTAGACTCGCTTCCTTTGTTGCACACTCTGTTCCTGCTTTACTGAAGAAAAGATTCGAGGCTAATTATGACGCGATTACTGAAACGAGTTAAGTATCACAATTGTGCGCGGTTAATGTGTAATTTAAAGTTATATATTTCCGACAATTTCGTTCTTTTTCCAATTTTATTTTATGTTTATTAATATTCGGAACTAGTGTAAAATACACGAAGTAAATTTCTATTATTATGAGTAACTCATGACAAGTACAGGATGACCCAAAAGTCTGTTAACATTTGACGAGGCAATACTTCACACAGAATATTGGAGGTAGAACGGTAACAATTGACACACATGATTGGCATGATACGGGGTTTTATTGAGACCAAAAGAAAATAAATAAAGGTTCACTAAGAGTGCCTCTTTTGGTAACGTCAACATGCCACGAATGCAGGCGCATCTGACGCCCTCTCTCGCGACATCTCCTTTTATACAATACAGGGTCTCGTGCGACATCCCTGACGTGTTGCTGTCCAGCGCCATCTGTTGGTCTGTTTGTGTACTCGTTATTGGTGTCAATAGAGCCCCATGTCATGCCAATCATGTGTGCCAATTATTACCCCTCTAGCTCCAGAATTCCGTGAAGTATTGCCTCCTCAAATGTTAACGTACGTTTGGGTCACCCTCTACTTTGAATTTGATGCTGTGATTCATAGACCTTAAACTGCCTTCAGTACTAGTAAGAGAGCCTCACATTATTCCAGTAAACCTTAAACTAAAAAAAAAAAAAAAAAAAAAAAACCACTCTTTGTTGGGGCAGCGTGATTGGATTCGATTTCCAGCTAAACTAGACTGAATCATGACAAGGAAATTACTTTTCTCTTTATTTGACTCTTGTTAATGTGATTTGATTCACTACAAAATGAACAGGTAATTATTTCTTCAATCGGAAATTTGCGCTGAAGGCAAAAGCTTTGTGATGATTACTTCATATTATCTTAAATTTTAGAGTTACACGTACTACAAAGTTTAGAGCCTCGTGGGATAGATGGAAAATACGTGATTCTTACCTAGTGATGCACCGGTTTCGACTTTAATCATGAACCGGCCGATGAAAAGAGATTGACTTAACCCCAGCCTGTGAGGTCAACTGGGATGTCTGATGTAGGACGTAGAGAACTCAATCAAGAAAGAAAAACAGCAAGGCCTGGGCAGTCAAAACTCGGACCATATCCACCGATATCCATAGGCTATCTACTAGTCTATATAACCAAAGCGTGGGAACTCAAAGCCTGTCTTCCTATACGAATACTTCCTTACGTCCATTGTTATTAGATAAGATTATTCTGGCAAAGTTAGGAAAGTATTCCCGTTCTTACACTTAACCAGTTCCAATCTAATGCACTATTAGTAGTAATAAATCGTCCCTTAAGAATCAATACCGCGTATCTGACAATGCTCTTCTATCCGTTTTATTCCTGAGAATTGGTCACGCCTCCCAGCCACGTCACTTGTGGATATGCACCCCATCAGAGCAATTTACGTTGTGTTCATTTTCCTATACTGTAGTATAAAGGAGCCGGCCTATTGGTGTAGGGGTAGCGTGCCTGCCTCCCGCCCGGAGGCCCCGGATTCGATTCCCGGCCAGGTCAGGGATTTTTCTCTCAACCTGAGGGCTGGTTAGTGCTCCACTCAGCCTACGTGATTAGAATTGAGGAGCTATCTGACGGTGAGATGGCGGCCCCGGTCTCGAAAGCCCAGAATAACGGTCGAGAGGATGCGTCGCGCTGACCACATGTCCCCTCGTAATCTGCAGGCCTTCAGGCTGAGCAGCGGTCGCTGGGCAGGCCAAGGCCCTTTCAAGAGCGTTAAGTGCCGTGGGGTTGGGTTGGTTGGTAGTATAAAGGAAACTGAGACTTGAATACATTATACTGTAGGAGTGCGCATACACGTCATGCAATCGTACGGTACAGTAAGGTTCATTTTCTTTTACACGATTGTGTAGGAAAATGAACATAACATAAATTGTTCTGTTGGACTACATGTCCGTGTGTGACTGGAAGGTGTGATCAGTTTTAAGGAAGGTGTTAGAAAGGAAGAACATTGTCTGATACGCGGTATTTGTTCTTAAGGGACGAAGTACATTTCAATTACGTGGCCTAAATATTTAATGAATAAATAATAATAATAATCATCATCATCATCTACACTAGTGATTATAACACTAGAAAAGAATTGTACTGAAATATATCAAATTGGAGTTCAGTGAGAATATAAATGATAACAGAGCTAAAATAAAGAGACAAAAACGTAGTAATATTTATTATCATATTTGTTGAAGCACGCCGGTATCAACTGTCGCCGGTGCTTAAGGACACAAAATATCCAATTTATCTCGATAGAGGTCCAGATCAGCGGTAGAGAACTTTGAAGAGGGCTGGGAAAACCCACTAAAATTATGTTGACACTGAGCGAGCTGGTCGCGCTGTTCGTGTCATGCAGCCGTGAACATGCTTTCGGAAGATGGTGGTTCAAATCCCGCCGTCGGCAACCTTGAATGTGGTTTTCCATTGTTTCCAATTTTCACGTCAGGGAAATTCTGGGATCGTACCTTAATTAAGGCCACGGTAGCTACTTTCCCTTTCCGATCCTAGCGTCGTCGAAAAGCTGTGAATTGTTAGTACGACGATAAACCATTGGAAAGAAACAAAAAGATTTTTGATTTCTAAATATTTAGTGATTTAATGTTCGAATTCCAAGGCTGACAGTGACTATAGTGCGTGTCGCTTTTCACTGACTTCTGGTCTTTGATCTTCGTTTGCTTTCACAACTACGTGAAAGCAAACATGAAGATCTCAGTACATGAAGATGTAGGCCTACACGAATGCATGAAGGATTAATCTTTGTATAATGGGACCTATATAAATATTTCCTTTTTTTATGTATAGATTTCAAGTACTATACTACGGTTTTTATGCAGAAAATTGAGTTTTGAATTTTTAATCTTCTCCTGCAGTGTTTCGTCTACTCGTTTTATGCAATTATGTCTTTTATAAAATTCTACCAAGGGACAGAGAACATCTTGTAATATTCTAAGTTACTACCTGCAGATGGCTGTGACGATCGTGAACCTCTGTGTCGCTAACAGGGTACGTTTTGGCTTTCTGATTCTTCAGAGTTACAACAGTATATAGATTATTTAATAAAAGTTAGTTCCTTCCAAGTTTAAAGAGATGCTTTCTCCGGTGTAAAAGAATTTATCCTTTAGTTTTTGTTGTTCTTGAGAACTTTAGACTTCACATTTTCTGCAGCGTTCTTGGTAACAGATGCAACAAGAGCTAGGAAAAAGGAATTTATATAAACGCTAAAGAAGGAAGAATTTGAATACCTCAGTTGAGAACTGGAGAAAGTTCGCAACCAACTGCTTTCTTGATCTTTCTTGTGTCTGGAGCGGATCAGAAGTTTTATTGCATGGTTTCTAACAAGTAAAGTGAGCGACGTATTCTTACTGGGATCTTGAAACACAAATGCAAAGAAATACTTTAGGTTAATGATACATACTTTAGACAGCGAGCAGCAGTCGTGAGGAACACAATATTATAATTATTGCGATGTTTAGGATGTACGATCGGCAGGGAGTGTCCAGTTATGCGTAGTGTTCTTCGGTTCTTAGGGTCCCAGGTTCAATTTTCGGCCGGAGTGTGGAATTAAGCAGCGTCTAGTTAAGTACTCCAAATCGGGGGCTGAGTGTTTATGATCGTCTTAATACCTATCTTCATTTACGTACAACATGTCGTACTACTATCCACCGCAGAAATACGCAGTAAAGAATATATCCCTCCATATGGGATTTGCGTTAGGAAGAGCATCCGGTCGTAAAATGGACTTAATTCAGATTAGCGCCGGTCCTAGAAAGTAGGGAGAAAGATTAACAAGGAGATTAAGAGGAGGAAATCTCAGCCTAATAATTTATTAACTGATGTGAACGTTACACACAGCCTTTCTTTTAAAATTTTTAAAAATCATTGAATTTTAAACAACAATGCTCAAAAGTTACATGACTTGACTCCATGTCTACTTTTACCTCATCATTATCAACAACAATTGTCCGGTCCCGCGGTGTAGGGGCAACGCATCCGCCTGTCCCCCGGCGGCCCGGGTTCGATTCCAAGCTGGGTCAGTGTTTTTAATTGTAAATGATTAATATCCCTGGTCAGGAGACTGGGTGTTTGTGTCGTCCTTAACATTCCTTTCCTCACATTCAACACTCTACACTTGCGCAGTTACACTTACACGCAGGATCCTATAATATGTTAAAAGTAGTGGCAAAAGATCTAAAGAGGTCGACGCCACGAACAATTATAATAAAAAAACCCATCAACAATTAGCTTTACGTCGCACCGTCTTATGGCGGCGTTGGGATAGGAAAGGGCTGGGTGTGGGAAGGAAGCGGCCGTGGCCTCAATTACGGTACAGCCTGGTGTGAAAATGGGAAACCACGGAAAACCTTCTTCAGGGCTGCCGACAGTGCGGTTTGAACTAACTATCTCCGGAATGCAAGCTCACAGCCCCGCGCCTCAAATTGCACAGGTGAACTCGTTCGGCCTACTTTTACGTACGTATTATTTAGTATCTGAATTTTGTACTTTGCCGGAAAGAGTGAACTACAGAGTTTAGTATATCCAATCCTTATTAATCTTTCATATTGGGAGTTGTAAATGAAACATTCTTGTGACCCATTTTGCAGACTAGTATCCAGTATTCGGGAGATAGTAGGTTCAAATCCCACTGTCGGCAGCCCTGAAAATGGTTTTCTGTGGTTTCCCATTTTTACGCCAGGCAAATGCTGGGGCTGTACCTTAATTAAGGCCACGGCCGCTTCCTTCCCACTCCTAGCCCTTCCTTGTCCCATTGTCGCCATAAGACCTATCTGTGTCGGTGTAACGTAAAGCAACTAGCAAAAAAAGAAATCGCAGACTTATGAAGTACGCTCTACCATGTAACGGAGAATCTGTATCGTTCCAAAGCTGGCAGCGTCTATATTGAGTGTCGCTTCTCACCTACATTCTGCCTTCACTCCATTCCGTCTTTGGGAACGTTACCCAGTCCAATATTAAGAACGTCATTGCCTTTTTGTTGTACAAACTACTTTTACGGTTTTCGGTGTACCGATGTTGTTCCGCAGTTCTTTTACATGCCAGTAAATCTACCGACACGAGAGTGGAGTATCTGGGCGCCTTCAAATATCACAGGACTGTGCTGGCATTGCATTCACTAATGCGTTCAGGAAGCCACAGCTCTGCATTATCAATTACCCAAACAAAAACCAAACCCCATGGCACTACAGCCCTTGAAGGGCCTTGGCCTACCAAGCGACCGCTGCTCAGCCCGAAGGCCTGCAAATTACGAGGTGTCGTGTGGTCAGCACGACGAATCCTCTCGGCCGTTATTCTTGGCTTTCTAGACCGGGGCCGCCATCTCACCGTCAGATAGCTCCTCAATTCTAATCACGTAGGCTGAGTGGACCTCGAACCAGCCCTCAGGTCCAGGTAAAAATCCCTGACCTGGCCGGGAATCGAACCCGGGGCCTCCGGGTAAGAGGCAGGCACGCTACCCCTACACCACGGGGCCGGCTATCAATCACCCAGCCCGATCTATTACTGTAGAAGTAATAGCAAGACCAAACTAGAAAATAAAGAACAAATTATTCTCTCGAAAGCGCTGCGATGTAGGCTGTGCCTGTAATAAACCAACTCAAGTTCTTTTTATGGCTAACACTGAGGGAGGCGATACCTGGACTCCAGGCTACGTATGGCGGGTATTTCACAACAGGAAGTCCTCTGTTGTTGGGTGACGCTGTTCCTTTGTTATCGGACGACGCTAGTCTACACACTGTTCACTGTGGGCCATCCTTTGTGTGGAGCGACGCCACTGGCTGTTGGTGGCATCTGAGAAGTGACACGCTTCAGCAGTTTTTAAAGTAAAGCAACACAGAAGACCCATATTGAAAGCAGTCTGGAGAAGAAACATTTTTATGGCTAATTATATTTGACATCTCCATTCAAGCTCTGAAAATAACGTCTGATAAAGACAATCAAGCTTCTACGAAAAATATTAAAACATGTTTACATCAGGAACGAATCCTCTTCTGCAATAATTCTGTCCTTTCTTTATGTTCTACGTAGAAGTTTGATTCTCTTCTTAATTACTGAAATATTTTCTTCAGATACACTAGCTAGAAAAATACAATTTGGTACTATTTGACATGTTATTCCTTACATTTATATATTCCATTTATTTACATTAGTTTTATTTACACAAACGTAAATACTACACCGATTAAATTAACAGAAACATTAAAATACTACTACTACTACTACTACTATTACTAACAACAACAACAACAACATACTATGGGACTGAACCGGGATGGTCTAAGCTAAACAGCCTGGAAACTGTATAGAGGACGATACTCTATTCCTAGTCCTATCTTCAGTCAAAGTGGTTAGAGTTTCTTCGCATAGGGAAGTGTACCTGACTTATTCACAGGGTGAATCAAGGTTGGAGGACTACATTAGACATGCAGTATTATTGGTAGTGCATCGGCGTATCCCAGACAGTCTAACTGGTATCTGGTTTGTCCAGTGTTTCATTTATGCCTCTTTATTTGCATTTTCCCACCCTTCCATAACATTCTATGCAATTTCCACGGAACTTTCTTAACCCCGTGAATCAGCAATACGTCACAATATCCTAGTATTACAGTTTTGGTACTACTACTACTACTACTACTACTACTACTACTACTACTACTACTAAAGGAAAGCAAAGTCATTTCCGTACACGCCATGAAGAACTTGGAGGGGTGGAATGTAAAGACTACCCGTAGCCTCGGCAGTTAGTGGGTTACAGTGATTACGTCCGGACATTTTTACCTCCAGGAATTAACCTGGTACTTATTTTTGGTGTAGGCTGAGTGAACCTCAGGGCCATGTGCATGTCCGGAAATGGAAATCTTTTTTCTTACATTTTTCGACTTCCTGACGGGGATTATTATTATTATTATTATTATTATTATTATTATTATTATTATTATTATTATTATTATTATTATTATTGGCGTTCCATAACTCATATTGGCTCATTCAGTATGACATAAGGTTCAGTTTTGCGCCAGGAAATCATAGAGACATGATTTCCCCTTCAGGGTAGCTCATGGCTTTGGAGTTCAGTCAGTCTACAAAATAAATGTGGACCAGGTTAATTCCTGAGGACAAAGGCGGCCAGATAGACACTCAGTGTCGAGATAAGATATGCAGTGTTGGTGATGATTATTTTATGAGGAAGTACAACTAGGCAACCATCCTCTATTAACACTAATCAGAGGAAAAAATTGAAGGAGTCCGACACTTGGAAAAATGAATGTATCGACCGAAGAAAGACAAGGGTAGACTCCCTAGGATTAGCAAATCGTCGGGGTGGGAAAAGAAAAAGAACTGACAAAGAGGAGGTCCGATAGGATAGATGCAAGTGGAGAGCCTGGCACAAGTAATTAGAAACAATGCTAGGACTCGGCTAAGGGCCCCGCGGTCGCCAACTCACGCTCCCAATTTGAGAGCCCCTGGGGCATAAGGTATAGAGGAAATGATTACGTTCTACTCTTTCATAGACATCCATGGCTTGTACAGAAATTGTTCTGCATATTCCTCTTCTTCTTCTTATGTGCGAATGAGTCGCTTAGGACCACGCGGAATCAACATTTGTTCAACTTTCCTCCTTGCCCAGTAGCTCTTCATTTTCAACTATTGTTGTAATTTCTGCCCTCCGACCAAATAGGGTCTACGTCGCATTAGATTCTTCTCGTCTTCCTCAAATACCCTAGTGTGAACAATTTTCCTGATTACATTTCCATCCTGCAAGTTTGGTGACCCTAATTATCTACTTGCTCATACACTTTTGTTCTCGTACGTTTGATTTGCAAAAAAATTGTATTTGATAAGTAAGTACTGTTATTCATTCTTTCCAGTTTTATAATAATAATAATAATAATAATAATAATAATAATAATAATAATAATAATAATAATAAAATAATAATTTTTTGCTAGTTGCTTTACGTCGCACCGACACAGACAGGTCTTATGGCGACGATGGGATAGGAAAGGGCTAGGAGTGGGAAGGAAGCGGCCGTGGCCTTAATTAAGGTACAGCCCCAGCATTTGCCTGGTGTGAAAATGGGAAACAACGGAAAACCATTTTCAGGACTGTCGACAGTGGGGTTCGAACCTACTATCTCCCGAATACTGGATACTGGCCGCACTTAAGCGACTGCAGCTATCTAGCTCGGTAATAATAATAATAATAATAATAATAATAATAATAATAATAATAATAATAATAATAATACCGAGGGAGTTGTCCCTACGGTTAGGAGCGCGCAGTCCTGTTGTATCAGCCAGTTTACGTATTCTAAAATATATTTCCGAGTTGGGTTTGGGGTAATGTATTCCATTTTTAATTCTTGGCCCTAGGATTTTTCTCATGATTTTCATTTCTTTAATCTCTAATTGTTATGATGTAAATTGAGTGTTTCTGAAGCATAAAGAGCTTCTATTATTATTATTATTATTATTATTATTATTACTATTATTATACAAGCCTCTTTACGTCGCACCAATAACGATGAGATAGGAAAGGGCTAAGAATGGGAAGGAAGCGGCTATGGCCTTAATTAAGGTACAGCACCCAGCATTTGCCTGGTGTGAAAATGGAAAACCACAGAAAACCATCTTCGGGGCTGGCGATAGCGGAATTTGAAAGCACTATCTTCCGAATGCAAGCTCATAGCTGCGCGCTCCTAACCGTAGGGCCAACTCCTTCGGTATTTTTATTATTATTATTAATATTATTATTAATAAAGTCCAAAATGATATCGTATTTCCAGGTGTTCTACATCCACCGGAGTGCTTATTTACTGTTCAAATAGTCGAACTTTGAAGAGAAGTTGATAGTCATGAATGCAGTTTGATTAATGTAGAAACCGAGTATATATTTACAGTTCTTCCTTTATGCAGTGCGAACTCAGCGCTGTGCCCCAAGGCATAATGCTAGACTAGTGTTAACACAATGGTCTGCGCACTGAAATTATAATTCATAACTCTATACGAGCTCCACGGATTTGGTTACGACGCCGCGTTAGCGTTGTAGTGTATCTTTGTGGAATGTGTAATAAGGTCTGTGTGATTCAGTATTCAAACGTTTTACCTATCGAGTTGTGAGATACAAACTCTGTCTGCAATTTAGTGGCTGTATATATATTTGCGGACTTTCGCATATTTATACTGTGTCTCGCGTGAGAGTTGTCAGTTCTCCTTTTCACTGGTGTTTGGAAAATATTTCCAATTTAGTTTTTGTAATGTGAAGGTAAACAAGGAATGCTCATGAATTACGTCATGCGTACCCAGTGTCAACGGAAAACGTTGTTTTGGTTCTCACTGCAAAGGAAATGTTTGGAGTGTAATTTTATGTGTCCAATCGATATAGCAGCCTGAGATTAGTGGAGTGCGATATTCCATTTCTTAGGGCCAGCCATGATTATCAGTTTCTATTCAGTGAGAATGCTATCTATAATTTTATATTTTTGCTTACTAATTTATTACCAGTTAGTGTTCCAAATCGTATTTTGTCAAGAGAAAGTTACAGTTTTATCAGTTGGAAATTCTCCTGCAACCTAAGGATTTTTCCTAATGATGATACATCCTACATTTACAAATGGTTGGGATGGAAACACGGATTTCATAAGATTATAGCATTCCAGTTCAACAGTTATGCTACTTTGATCAGCCTGCTGCTAGAAAGACCAGTGAGAGTCATGATTCATGAAAGCGCCTGGACAGGTTCGAACCAGATTCATGCTGCGCAGTCAAAGTGGGCGATATTTGAACATTGAGCTTTGTGGGTCTACCTGAACTTGAAACTCGGTAACAGGCTGGGAATACCATTCCACTCAGTTGTTCAGTGTATGATCAAACTGAGATATGTTGACTTGTTTCTGCTTCACTTCTGTACGTTACGAGTGTTATATGCGGTAATGGCGCAGAGAAGAAAGCTGTACACCGATGAGTAGAGTACCAATGCACGTGGCGAATGTGCCAATGATGCACTTGAACTTCAGAGTTTCCAAGCTGCTCGTTTCTGTTCATAAGACAGCATGCATAGTTCGATAGACTAATTTGTTTAGTGAAGGTGAGCATCTTTACAAGTTTGAATCTTTCGGATTGCTCAAGCGGGAAGCTTTGAAAGAGTCTGGTTTCGAAATATTGAGTGAGACCCATCTCTTATATCCGAGTATACACGTCATTTTACACTTTACAGCTACTTTTCACTCGTTGTTTCCAACATCAAAACACCTCCTGTCCTTGATCTTTGTAACCTACCAGGCTACTGAAAACCACAAACCATACTGTACATATAGTATTACAAATGTTACATGTAAACTATGAACGTTATAGTTATTAATTATAGCCCGGATTTCCATGTACTATCAAATCTCACAATATGCATGCATTCATGCACTATCATATGGAAAAACATGCACAATAAACTGAAAAATATGCACTATCAAAATTAAGTTCCTTTTGAAACTTTGTACAACTACCGTAATTTCTCCAAATTGTCTTGATTAAAGATAATCTGTTTATCTGTCAGCACATTCTTAAGCACAGAAAATGATTTTTCTACGTCGCAGGAAGTGACTTAAATGAAGATATTTGGAACAAAGTGAGGTCAAATTATACGTTGCTTCCATTTTCACCACAGTGAGTCTTTTATAAGCTTGACGAATTCAAACTAAGGATTTGGACGGATCACTTCGTTCAACCTTTCTCTATACTGCTAATAATAAGAGTTGGCGTCTGACAGGTAAGGTTGGAGGGAGGAGCACTGCACGTGCCATTTCACGATGTTGCCACATTCCAGCATTCCTTTCTACATGCTCTTACCCCTCACTTCCGGCTCACTTGTTCCCTCCTTCATTCTGACCGCTGTGATCTGTTGTAGACTACCTGGCCAGACTGTGTCGTCCCATTTGCGATCACTCTTATACAAACAATCAGGTTCTTATCAGTGACAGTGACAGGTTTGGCAACTCCCAGCAAGACGAGCTGCCCTGAAGTTTTATTTCCATGGCAACCGCAGTCGCCCCACCCTCGTTTCCATGGCAACCACACAGCCACTCCCTTTATCCCGCCTCGGCAGGCAGTAAACGGACCTCCCTCTAAGAAATGTCAGACGTCAACTCTTATTATTAGCACTATAGCTCCTGATGCTGCTTCTCCGTGCGATGATTGCACACACATTCGAATGTCCTCAATAACTGGTGACGATTGGCTGCTGCGATAACAACGAGTGACGAGTGAGAGTTCCTGGTAGGAAATTCCAGGACAACAACGGAAGAGAGTTTAGTGCAAAACCAAGGTTTGTAAGTCGCTATCTCATTAACGCGATGTTACAGAAGTGTGAGACAAGTTTTGTTTTGTTCCTGTAACATAGACGAGCAAGTGAGCCGCCAATGAGTAATGCACAATTTACGGTTCAGTTTATAGCAATGTATAACTTGGACAGCTTATTCCTAAAAAATACAGATTCGACCTAGGGCCTTCCGGTTTACGTCAATGTTTACTCAAGCAACAGATAGGAAAGTGCTTTATTAATTGGAATATAGGACCACTAACGTATTTACTAACTTCGATTATCTCATAGGATGCCCGAAATACTGTATATTCTGTGTCTCTCAATAAGACATACTGTATAACGTCGAAAAGTGGTCCCAAATTCTGCAAACCAACATTCATGAAAGGCACTATCATGCAAGTTGACATTATATATGCGCCAGAGTCAGGAGATAAGTCATATAAGGCAATAAACGTTCAAATATTCGCTATCAAATCTAAAATCTTCAAAATATGCATTTTGCATGGATTTTCTCCTAAAAAAAAGCCGGAACATGCAAACATGCAGGGAAAAAGAACGGTTATTTGGAATCGTTAAGCCATAAAACGAACGTTTACAAAGATTGAGAACTGTAACCAGCTTATATAAAAACATGGAATTGCATGGAAATCCGGGCTCTAGAAATGAACACAACATAGTTATGGTATAACGTGTCATTACAAATTCCAAGTTTTAAGAAAAGCAGCGAGTTAGCTAGTAGGCTACAAACTGAGAGTAACACTGACATGAGGAGAGACTAAATTAGAAATATACTCTTACTGTGCTAAATAGACTGCTGATCTCCTGGTCATAAGTTGGCGGGCTCGATCTCAGCTATCTCCGGTGGTATTTGATGTTGTTTACACGTGCCAGCCTCGTATCTTTAGATTTAACAGCTTGTGAGTGACCTCCCGCAGGACAAAATTCTGATTCCTCAGCGTATTGGAAACCGTAAAACTGTTAGTGGGACATGAAACCAACAACCACCTTCTCTCTCTTCGTCTTCCTCTGCTTCTATCAAATAACGCAGTTCTTATACGAACTTGTATCTATTGTGCGATCATGTAAGGCAACGAAATTTCAATGTCTGAGAGATAACATTGTTCCAAAAGTCCTAGTACTTTACAATAAACCATTAGTAATCTCACATTTTAGAGAAAACCACAAACTGTCCTTCCCTTCGAAAAAATAAGCATAATATTTTATAGAATTTTAAAAGTTTCAAGAAGTCTTGTTTTATGTAAATGATGTAATTAAAAAAATACCAGTACACCCAATATATATTCCAAACCTTTAATCCACGAGGAAACATAATCTTCTAGAAAGGCCCACCTTGCTTCCAATAGAAGAAGGAATAATAAAAAATAGAAAGTTGGATCAAAACATTCATGGAATACCTCTGTTGACGAAAAAGTGCATTATGTACTTAATTTTGAACATCATCTCCTTCGAAATGGTCATTTTGCCCAGCCACGTACCGGTCCCACCCTTTCTGCCACTACTGGAAGTCATTTTAGGTCGGTAGATGCAGAGTGGGTCTCGGCCTATAAGTGTCCAAAGCTGCTCCGTGGTCCAATAGCTCTGCACTCTGACTGACCAAACGGGCAGAGGAGGGGTGACCACCGCTCCACCGTGGCTCTACGCCTCTGCATTCGGGAGACGGGACAGGGCTGTACCTCACGGCTGGCCCCAACCGTCGGCTGTCCTGGTTTTCCGTGGTTTTCCATTCTCCTGCACTAAGACGAATGCCGGGACAGTTCCTAGTATAGGCCACGGCCGCCAACCCCTCACCTTCTCCGAGCATCTCCTTCACCGTAACAAATCTCCTGGCCTGAGAAACGGGGTCACCGTCTAAGAAGCCCGACTCCCTCTTCAGGGGAGGAATGAAAATATTTTAGTAGCAGTAGTAGTAGTGGTTGTTGTAGTTGTTTTGCGTCAATGATTCCAGGACTTTTGTGATTCGTGGTGGATCTCTGTAATGGTGTGAAAAAGATGACCTTTCAGCTGCATCCTCATCTTGGGGAGAACGTAGTCCGCAGGCGAATAGGGTGGGTGTAGAAGAGATAACTGGTTGCGTCTGGAGAAAAGCACATGGGCGAGAAGTGTTCGGTAACTGAGTGCATTGCCATTGTGTAGAATCCAATTCTTCGTGTCCTACAGATGCGGTCGCTTTCGCTGACTGTTACCCTTCAAACGCCACAGGACGTCGCAGTAAAACGTCCTTTCCCTGGGGAACGAAGTCGCGATGAACAATGTCACGGAGGTCAAAAAGAGTGGTGAGCATGGTGTTCCTTGAGCTGCGACTCATTCTCTCCTTTCTCACTCAAGGGGATGATGGGCTCTTCCATTACTACAACTGCCTGTTTGTCTCAGTGTAGTACCTGTAGAACCAAATCCCCTTGCCAGTCATGATCCTCGATGTCACGCTTACGGACATCTTTGAACACTGCGACGCGATGTTCGTTCTGTTCAGTAATCTGGGGACAGTCTTGGAAGCGTTATTTCTATTTTCAAAGCGAGGCAGACCATGTTCGCAAATCACTAAGGAAACGAAATCAAAGATCTGAGAATCATCAGTCCTTTCACCTGATGAAAATAAGGGTTCTGGTGGCCATTGGCTCACTCGGCGTTGTAGATGTAGCGTGCCTGCCTCTTACCCGAAGGCTTCGGGTTCGATTACTGGCCAGGTCAGTGATTTTTACCTGGATCTGAGGGCTGGTTCGAGGTCCACACAGCCTGTGTTATTACAATTGAGGAGCTGTCTGACGGTGAAATGGCGGCCCTAGTCTAGAAACCCAAGAATAATAATAATGTTATTTGTTTTACGTCCCACTAACTACTCTTTTACGGTTTTCGGAGACGCCGAGGTGCCGGAATTTAGTCCCGCAGGAGTTCTTTTACGTGCCAGTAAATCTACCGACACGAGGCTGACGTATTTGAGCACCTTCAAATACCACCGGACTGAGCCAGGATCGAACCTGCCAAGTTGGGGTCAGAAGGCCAGCGCCGTAACCGTCTGAGCCACTCAGCCCGGCAGAAACCCAAGAACACCGAGCGAGAGGATCCGTCGTGGTTACCATACAACACCTCATATTCTTGAGGCCTTCGGGCTGAGTAGTGGTCGCTTAATGGGCTAGGGCCCTTCGGGGCTGTTGCGTCATGGGGTTTGTTTTTGGTGACCACTAGCCACTGTGAGATGCAAAACGCACAACTTGCAGGTTTCCTTACGTATAACATCATTACATTTGAGAAATGTAAAGTGAACCGCTGTCTGAATAGCGAAGAATAATGGTTCAAGGCTTTTCATGCTAATCGACTGGAATTGAGTGTAAACTTCAAACAGTCCAGATAAAACGATTACCTGAATATCGTTGTCTGAGAACAGTCATAATTAAAAATGAAGTGTAGCAGCAGCAGCCTCTATAGTTGACAGCAAATAAACATTCAAAAATCATCATTCAACTTTGAGTAAGATGATTATGCATTACATTTGCAATGAAAACTATTTGAAATAAATAAATAATTGTGGATTTAAAGGTTCAGATGTCGTTAAGGGACTCCTTTAGTTGCCAAAGACCTGGTCTAAAACGACTTAACGTTACTTTCTTACTGATGAAAATCGTGAGTCATCCTTTCTTCATTTTAACTGTCTTGATCCATTCATCAACTATTATTTGCCCGACCGAGTTGCCTATGAGGGTCAAGGCATGTAGCTGTTAGCTTTGCATTCGGGAGATAATGGAATCGATTCCCACTGTCTGTAACCCTGAATGTGGTTTATTGTGGCTTCTAATTCTCATACCAGGTAAATTTTGGGAGTGAACCTTAATTAATGCCACGGCCGCTTCCTCCCTAGTCCTATCCTACACTATCGTCCCGTACGTCCTGCATACATACCTTATTAGCTTTTTTTGTAGTGGTTGAACGTCGCACTAACACATTTAAGGTTTCGACGTCGAAAGGATGGGAAAGGGCTAGGATGGGGAAGGTAGCGGCCGTGGTCTCAATTAAGGTACAGCTCCAGCATTTGCTGGTGTGAAAATGGGAAACCACGGAAAATCATTCTTTGGGCTGCCGACGGTGGGATTCGAACCCACCATCTCTCGAATGAAAGCTCATTGCTACATAACCTTAACCGCGCGGCCAACTTGCTCGGTGGACTGTATTACAATAGATTTGAATTATTCTCTGGTCCGCGCTACAATCCTGCAAGGATAGTTGCGTAAATAGTGGGAGCCATAAAATATCACGTTACATATTTTTATGCAAACCTCGCCGAAGTGTTTAGTATGGAATAGTATACACTTGCTGTTCGGTAAATATGATTTCGTACTAACCTTTAACTATGTGACAGTCTGGTATTTATATGATGAATTGATTCTTACATGTAATTGTAAGTCCTTTATTGATGTTCCTGGGATTTAAGAATTTATTAATATCTAGGTCAAAGGAATTGGATGCATTCGCTGTGTCATTATCTATGCCGTGAGTTGAACGAGTTGTACCACGTCGTAACATCCACGCATTAGAGAGAGAGAGAGAGAGAGAGAGAGAGAGAGAGAGAGAGAGTAAAAGGGGTTTTCTTTTCAGAATTCGATTGCTTCTAACGTATTTGGTCGGAAGCCAGAACTGGTTGGGGGCTACTTTCTGTCTAGCCTTGGGACGGAAATCTCATATCGGGACGACCGGCTCCCTTGTCTGTAGTTATAGCTAATGTCACAGCTACGGCCACTCTTCCTATGGCTGCTCTATTGATATTTAAAACATTCGCAGCAGTCGTAGATACATTCTGACTATTTTGCCGTCTGCTCACTGACACACAGGTCTGAGGGAGAGGGTGAGATCACGAAAGGCGCCATCTGCAGCGTTCAGTTCCAGTCGATAAAGATATCTAGAAAAGATACGTCGCCAGTCACTCTGTTCCTTCTCCGCTCTAAACCTTTAGAGCAATGCCCATCGTGATGGCATCCCATCCAATTGACTCAGGTTCAGCCGTCGGGATTTTGAGGCTATCATGAAGATTGAAATGGACTGAAAGACCTCGCGGTGACAAAAGAGAGATTAGAGTTAAAATATCGACTTCAGTACGTTAGTGGTTGGCCTTTTGTCTCAAGATAGAATGCTTGATCCGAGCTGAGGTCGTCGTAGTGCTTAAATCAATCAATTCTTTATTATATTCATCGATAAAGTTAATTATTTCGCGGTAAATACTTATTTTACTATTATTTTTGTAAATTTGACTTGAAAACTTCTCACTCCGCAGGCCTGCATGCGCAGAAAGCGTTACAAAAGGAGCCTTTTAAGGCCTCAGCTCTGAGCTTGCATTCGGGGGATAGTGGGTTAGAACCCCACCGCCGGCAGCCCTGAAGGAGGTTTTCTCTGGTTTACCATTTTCACACTAGGCAAATAATGGGGCTGTGCCTTACATAAAGCCACGGTCGGTTCCTTCCAACTCATAAACCTTTCCTATCCCGTCGTTGAAAAAGAAAGGCCTCAGCTAAATATCACAACGATAAATTTAGCGCGATAATGCAATCTCTAGCCGGCCACGGGTTGTAGGGATAATGAGTCTGCCCTTTAGCCGGACGGCCCGGCTCTATTCCCGGCCAAGTTTGGATTCTTACCTGGATATGAGGGCGGTTTCGAGGTTCACTCATCCATTGTGATTGAAATTGACGAGCTATCTGACTGTGAGATAGCGTCCGCGGTTTAGAAGGCCAAGAATAACAGCTGAGAGGGTTTGTCGCCTTGATCACACGTCGCCTCGTAATCTGCAGGTCTTCGGGCTGAACAGCGGTCACTTGGTAGGCCAAGGCCCATCAAGAATTAAGCCCCATACGGATTAGTTTGGCTGATACGACTTATCCGGGAGTGGACCACGTGCTTTGAGTGCTCGATTGTGCGCACTCGGTACATTTCGGAACGCCGTAGCGAGCGATCGCGTCGGTCGATTTGGAAGATTCTGGTCTCATTTGGTTCACGAATAGACAGGAGAAGAAATATGGCATTGCTCGCCGTAGCGAGCGATCGCGTCGGTCGATTTGGAAGATTCTGGTCTCATTTGGTTCACGAATAGACAGGAGAAGAAATATGGCATTGCAGTGAATACAAATCTACATATTAAAAGATTTTACTAAAAATAGCTTTGGCGAATCCGTTCGTCCGTTCTACTCGACCGATTTGCTTTACTTTTGTTTTTTTCTCTCCGGAATTACCTGCCGGTGATCACGAGACATTGACAGGTCTCTAAATTCGTCTAGCTTTGAGTAATCATAAAATCAAATCATTAAATGATAACTGCAATAATCGCAGGTGAAGGCTTACCCTAGCCCGCAATACATTCTGTACTTAGCAGGTTGCTAAGCGACTAACACTTTCATTAATATTCTGATATTTATGTGATTTTCATGCTTAGTAATATCATTGCATGCAGCCATGTTTGATTACTACCTGTCAAGCCAGAGATATACACTTGCTCTGATCACGGAAGAATACTATTCCTTGCTAGATACTCTTTGATTCTCTCACCTTTCTCAGCTTCCAAATATATTCAGCTGGCAGAGCGTTCCTAATAACATGCTGCTAAGAATAAAAAGTCTACGTATATGACATACGCCTTAGACATTATCTTGGAACACCCACCGAAGGACAACCTAGCTACACGAGAGTGAAGGCCATATATCTTGAAAAAGTTCTCTGTCTGGCAAAAAACGCTCCTTCGAGACTAACCTATGAGCTCACAAGATAACCGTTCTATACAGAAGATCTGAGATTAAAAATAACATTGCCTACAACACAATACCGAGCTTTACATCACGAACTGCAGGATAAAAAAGTGAATATATGGATGGATTTTTACCAAACAGAGGGCATGATGACGTCAGAATGGATGAATTCTGACTACGAACTGTGGCATGCCATAACGCGCTTCTAGTTAAATGTTCATAAAACCACTGAACATGGCAGACCAAAGAATATGACTGCGACAGTCATATCAAGACGAGTTATCTGATCTATTTATAACGAATACTGCGGAGTAGCACGGCTCCTCTAGTGTAGTTTGTGAACTTTGAAAATTTGGACATAACGACTCATTATCCTCCCAAGTTCATTCGTTCATACCTGAGGTTCTACATATGCCAAAACTTAAATAAGCGATTGCCGTATTTGGATGTAATTTTTGGTTTCTCTGGATTTTTTCTCGTTACATTATAGAGACACAGGGTTCAACTCTTTAAAACAAATATGTCATTCCTTTCTGTATATTATCACTATATATACAGGGTGAAGCGAAATTCGCACACTCGGGCATCGCAGCGCGACTCCTCACATGTCAGCAATAAAAAAATGTCTCTCACAAAAGTTCGTCCTGCGAGTATATCCGGGAAAAAAAAGGATGTTGAAGAGTGGCAATCTGGCAACACTGTAACCACATGTAGGATAACTACCTCTGTTAGCACATTTTAGTCGAGCTGTACAGTTGGTTCAGTGGATACAGTTTTGAGTTAGCATGCAGGAGATCGATGGGGTCGATCCTGGTTTGAGGCGTATGTTTTTTATTTCGTAAATGTAGTTCAGGTGGTATGGTATCTGGCATCTTAATCGTTAACTGCGATTGCAGGGCGTCCTCTAGAAACCATTTCCACTTACATGCTACGATCCTAGAAATGCACGAACATTCGTTTTCATTGGTCAGCTTTGAAAGACGCCCTTTCCACGTCGGGGCGTGAATTTATTCGCACCACTTCATCTACTAGATGCATTATAACGTGTTCAGCGTTACTAAATTTTGTAAATGTAGGACGCATGTGACCTAAAAAACGGTGTCTTACTGTGTTACAGTATGTAATGTCCGTTGGAAATTAGCAAATAAAAAGTTCGCCTCAATCCAGGATCGAACCCTCGACCTCCTGCATGCTAACCCAAAACTCTATCCACTGCACCAACTGTACAGGACGACTGTTACGTGCTGACAGAGGTAGTTACCCTACATGCGGTTACAGTGTTGCCAGATTGCCACTCTTCAACGTTCTTTTTCTGCCGGATATACTCGCAGGACGAACGTTTGTGAGAGACATTTTTTTATTGCTGGCTTGTGAGGAGTCGCGCTGCAACGCCCGAGTGCGCCAATTACGCTTCACCCTATATACAGTAACTTATATAACTTACTATAGGCCTATATTACTTTCATCCTCTCCATAAACCGAGTTTTAGTAAGACATGTAACATTCAAAACTGTATCTTCTTCATCCATCTCATCACCTCAAATCACCCCACATCTCCTGGCCAGAGAGAAGAGAGAGAGAGAGAGACCGTCAGCCTGTAAGTGGCCCGCTCCACTCTTGGGGGTGGAAGCTGAAAGTATTTAATTATCAGTAAACTTTTCATATCAGTGCTAAAAAGTGCAATCTATTTCCTGTTATCAATAGATAAAACCATAAATATTATCAAAGGATTTCTCTAACATCTTGTAGCATGTGTTAAGCTGCACCGAGTAGCTCAGATGATAGAGCGCTGGTCTTCTGAGCCTAAATTTACGGATTCGATGTCGGTTTTATTTTTATTTTAAATTTACAATTTGCTTTACGTCGCACCGACATAGACGGGTCTCATAGCGACGATGGGATAAGAAAGGGCGAAGAGTAGGAGAAAGAAGCGACCGTGGACCGTGAACTTAATCAAGGTACAACCCCAGCATTTGCCTGGTGAGAAAATGAGAAGCCACGTAAAACCATCTTCAGAGATTCCGACTGTGAGTTTCGAACCCACTATCTCCCGAATGCAAGCTGATAGATACGTGCACTTCTGTTAAGTAAAGTAGTGTTCAGAAATATTCAAATACAGTGACTTCGCTTCGGTAGATTTACCCGCACGTAAGATAATTCTTATAGGACCAAATTTCCTGCAAAACAATAGAATTGGTTTTACGTCCCAGTAAATAATTTTGCGATTTTTGAGAGACTGCAAGTTGTCAGAATTTTGTCGTGCAGACTTTCTTTTAAGTAATGGAAAACCGAAGGACTCGAGACTGTCGTATTTAAACACCTTCGAATACCATTGGACTGAGCTGGGATTGATCCCATATTTGAGATAAGGAACCGTATTCTGGAAACGATCGAGTCATAAGTTAAGCAAAATTCTACTCATTTAAGTCCATTTACCTGCACAATTTTCCCAATCTGCTCCATGTAGTGTACAGCACAGTCGGAGGTATCAGACCGATTTTTGCTTTAACTTTTGACTGCCGGCTGCAGTGATGTAGTGGATACGGCATTGGTCTACTAATCCCAAGTTAACGGGTTCAAACCCGGATTAGGTCGGTGGCTTTCAAGGGTGTTTAAAGATGACAACCCCATGTCGTTGGCTTCCGGCACGTTAAAGAACTACTGCGGGACTAAATTACGACACCCCAGCGTCAATTAAAAATGGACGGACGTCAAACAAGTTGGATTATTAATAACTTTCGACTCTAACGTTTCTGGAATACGGTTCCTTTTCCTCAAAATGATCCATTTGCCGTCCTCCATCATCCTGAAAGTTTGTAATGTTTGTATCTTCACGGGCACACCCTATAGAGCAGGGGAGATGATGGTGATGGTGATTATCATCACCTTTCTTTTTAAAGAAACACATTCAGATTATCTGTTCTAGGATACTTAATTTATCATCAGATTTCCTTCACGTTTTCTTGAGTGAATTATGAATTTTCTGAATTCTGGCGTATCTAGCATAGGCTTTAAACCCTCACTATTCGACACGAGAATACAGCTCACTAAGCACTCCTGTATTTAAGTGATCTTGGCCCATTCCCACGTTCCACTCCTTCACATCCTATTCAGTTACTAGCAGCTCCGTCATCATAACTGTACCGACTATTCACAGTTTTTGTTTTCATTACAGACTAATTGTTCACCCATTTACTGCTAGGAATGACGATGATATTGCAGAAACTATAATGTCGTTTTCTTTATTTCAGGTGAGTATCAGTACGTGACGGAACTCAAAGCCTTCTTTCATGGTTAACTCGTTTACTGCAGCAGTGACGTGGGTGAATGCAGGTAAGAAATCATGACAATGAGTAAGTAAACACTGCTATTAAACGAACACGGTCGCGTCCTGTTACTCATACGGGAAGAGGAATGAATTTCGCATTGAGCAACTACTTGCCTTCAAAATTCTGTTAAAAAAAAAAAAAACCACATTCGAACAGGTCTGATGTGAATTACGTAGCCCGTGATACATAATTTTAAAACGAAGTACCTAGGCATAATGGGTTTAAAATTTTGTTGCCAATTTATTTTTAATTCTAAATACATGTACACGTCCTGAGGACTATAAGTTCCAAATCATCATTTCACCACTGGGACACGCTATGTGTCTAAATTATACCGACAAAAATCAGGGACGCTCTTCATGTTATATAAAGACGATGGCGCAGTCGGATTGGCGGAGAAAATGTTTCTTTACGAGGAAATGAGGTTACGTTTTAACTTCCGGGTGCGCAGTTAAAATTGACAAACTCGCTATTATTTGCTGTGCCAGAGTGCAAATTGCCTTTCACGGCTGTGCTTCAAGGAAAGTAGGAAAAGTGGTGCGCATTCGCACTGAACATTATCTCTGTCTCCGTCTATCATGCACCTCGCATCCCCTCCCTTCCCTTCGAATCCCTTCCTTTCTCTTCCCTTTCCTACTCACCTCTGAAACACAGCAGCGGGCTGCTATTTGCACCCTGGCAGAGCCAATAATGGCAAGTTTGTCAATTTGAATAGCGCGCCCGGAAGTTAAAACGTAACCTCACTTTCTCGGAAAAAGAAAATATATATTCTCCACCAATCCGTTAGCGCCATCATTGATTTCATAACAGGAAGAACATCCATGACTTTTTGTCGGTATAATTAAGATACATATGGATGAAGAGAAATGAACATGATGTTATATGCAGATGATATTGTGATTTGGGGAGAAGACGACAGTTGAATGTTGTGAATGTGAAGATCGAAGAATGTGGATTGAAAATAAGTGTAGAAAAGAGTAAAACTCTTGTTATGACTAGAGGGGAGAAAGAAGGGAAAGGTCAGATTAGACTTGTAGACAAGCCCCTGGAAGTAGTGGAAACGTTTAAATACCTGGGGAGTGAACTAATGGAGAATGCTCGACTGGATGCTGAGATTAGTAAAAGGATTCAAGTTGGAAGTTGTTTCTATTATAGTGTAAGAAACATGTTATGGGACAAAGATGTGCCAACGGAAGCAAAGGATACTATGTACAATATGTTTTTAAGAGTGGTAATTTTCTATAACTCTTATTAGAGTGAATGTCAGGTCAAGGTGCAGCTTATAATCAAGTAAGAGATGGATTACAATAAAAAAAAAATTAAATTGATCTTGCATTGAAAAGTAGTGCATTTGAAGGTGGATTTGAAAGTAATATTGTTATATTATGATAATGTGATTTTAGCTCTAAAACATGTACACATCGCCCGTTGCTCTCACGGAGCAGAAACTTGGACAATGACAAAGAAGGATGAGAGTCGCATACAGGCAGTCGAAATGAAGTTCTTGAGGAGTATGATACAGAAGAGTGGAAGAGACAAAATAAGGAATGAGAAAATCCGGGAAGAAATTGGAGTGGAAAAAATGAATGATAGAATAGAGAAGAGCCCACTAAGATGGTTTGGGCACATAAAGCGAATGAGCGACGAAAGAATGCCGAAAAAGGTGATGGAAATGCAAATCCAAGGAAGGAGAGGCCGTGGACGACCACGATTGAGATGGAAGGATACCATCCAACGCAGCATTATAGAAAGAAACCTGGACTGGGACACAGTGTTGGAGGAGGAGTGGTGGAAAGACCGAAGAAAATGGAGAGGAACCATATTTGCCCCTACCCGGCTACAGCTGGATAAAGGGAAATGATGATGATGATGATGAATTTTTTTTTTGCTAGGGGCTTTACGTCGCGCCGACACAGATAGGTCTTATGGCGACGATGGGATAGGAAAGACCTAGGAGTTGGAAGGAAGCGGCCGTGGCCTTAATTAAGGTACAGCCCCAGCATTTGCCTGATGTGAAAATGGGAAACCACGGAAAACCATTTTCAGGGCTGCCGATAGTGGGATTCGAACCTACTATCTCCCGGATGCAAGCTCACAGCCGCGCGCCTCTACGCGCACGGCCAACTCGCCCGGTGATGATGATGAATTTTTTTTTTTTTTGCTAGGGGCTTTACGTCGCACCGACACAGATAGGTCTTATGGCGACGATGGGATAGGATAGGCCTAGGAGTTGGAAGGAAGTGGCCGTGGCCTTAATTAAGGTACAGCCCCCAGCATTTGCCTGTTGTGAAAATGGGAAACCACGGAAAACCATTTTCAGGGCTGCCGATAGTGGGATTCGAACCTACTATCTCCCGGATGCAAGCTCACAGCCGCGCGCCTCAACGCGCACGGCCAACTCGCCCGGTATGATGATGAATTAAGATACACCATGTATATACTCGTCCAGAGTTCTAGCAGCGATTTTCTGATATCTTATTTCATTATCCTACAAAACTTCCATTGCAATCAGTGAAATCCATAAATGAAACTATGTTTA
Source organism: Anabrus simplex (assembly GCF_040414725.1). Lineage (NCBI taxonomy): Eukaryota > Metazoa > Arthropoda > Insecta > Orthoptera > Tettigoniidae > Anabrus > Anabrus simplex. Next base: position 99,002,857 of record NC_090270.1, on the reverse strand, counting down.
ATTATTTAAATATTATTTTACGACAAAGTGAGTATTACATACAATTTTACTACAATAGTTTTAACTTGTGTTTGTAACATTCGTGTCAAACTTTCTAATCATATCAAAAATAACTTTTAACATCACAACATCTCACTTCCAATTTTATATGACCAATAATTGTAAACGTTCTTAATTGTAATTATTTGTTTTAAGGTTATCCATTGTGCTGATGATGCCCATTAAGAAGGGCGAAACATGTTCACAACCTTTCTATTTTTTATAATTATTTAACCACAATATGTGGTATTGTATGTACTGACTAGGTTAACATTTAATGTATATTTTATAAATTTTATGTAATCACTATCGTCAATAAGGACCAAAAATGAGATTAATGACTTGTAATAAAGTGAGTATTACCATTAAGTTTATCTGGCAAACAAATAGAGGAAGGTACTTCTTTTGTCTACCTCGGGAGCACAATAACAAACACTGGCGGTACAGAGGAAGACGTCAAGGCTTGAATCCGGAAAGCAACTCGCTCATTCGTTCTACTATACTCTAAGAACAGTAACCTCTCACGAAAACCCAAAATCAGACTTTTCGATACAACGTGAAATCCGTTCTCCTTTACGACTGTGAATCATGGAAGGTTACTAAACAAATCACATACCAACTCTGAGTGTTCACGAATCTCTGTCAGCGGCGTAAAATTATTATAAGAATGGCCTGACGTGATCAGAAATGAAAACCTGCTAATTGTTGCGATTGTTGCACTTGTCTATGGGCACAGGTCAGAGCAAATTTTAGCTTCCACCGAAGTCTTGTCGTATTTATGGCTGTGACAAGGTGAACGCTGCTGAGGTATGCGAGCACAACTAATTGGTCTGTACTCATGTCATGCTGCAATAGCACTTTATGACCCAGCGAGGAAAGCAATGGCAAATTCACATCTTGTGCGCCTCATTTTGACGTCGCCATTGGTTTTTGTGGTGTCCCTATAACCACGTAACCTTTGAGGATCCAACTTGCCTCGAGGCTGAAGACTCAACACATAGACTGAAGGATTCACTCAGCCTTCACCATAATTATCAGGTTAATTCCTGGGGTCAAAGACGGCCGGATATACAGTTAATCATTCTATATTATTTACTGCTGACGGTACAGGTTAATCATTTATGGGTTTGCATGGCCTTTATGGAGGTGGTTTTTTTCTTTCATTGTTGTAGTTTAAATAGTCCGACTCATAGGCTGAATGGTCAGCGTTATGGCCTTCGGTTAAGGTGACCTCGGGTTCGATTCCCGGCTGGGACGACGATTTAACATTTTCCTGATTAATTCCTTTAGCTCGGGGGCTGGGTGTTTGTCTTCGCCTACATACACTTCTTCATGTATATACAGACCGCGCGAGTTGGCCGTGTGGCTAGGGCACGTAGCTGTGAGCTTACATTGGAGAGATAGTGGGTTCGAACCCCACTGTCGGCAGCCCTGAAGAGGGTTTTACGTGGTTTTCCATGATCCCACCAGACAAATGTTGGCTCTGTACCCTAAGGCCACGGCCGCTTCCTTGCCACCCCTAGGCCTTTCCTATCCCATCGTCCCATAAAACCTGTGTCGGTGTGACGTAAAGCCAATTGTAAATAAATAAAAACAAAAAATGCATACAGCACAGCACACCACAAACCACCACGGAAACGCGCAACGCAATCCTTCATATAGGTGTAGGGCCAGGAAAGATATCTGGCCGCAAAAATGGGTTTCATTCGGGAGATGGTGGGTTGTAATCCTACAGTCGGCAGACGTGGATATGGTTTCCGTGGTTTCTTATTTTCATACCAGGCAAACATGCTCGGTTATACCTTAAGGCCACGGCCACGGCCACGGCCACGGCCTTCCCGATCCTAGCCGCGCCCATCCTTCCATCACAGAAAACCTCCGCTGTGTTAATGCGACGTTAAACCACTAGCAAAAAAAAAAAAAAAAAAAAAAAAAAATCCATACAAATTGCCGACCGCGGGTAATTGGGGAAAAAGGAGAAGGAGGAATAGGATGTAGCTTAAACAATCTGAAGACGTCCACTACGATCAGTAAGCCGTTTCAGTTTTCATATTATGTTATTTTCTTATTTGGAGAGTGTTCTTAGTCAACTGAAAATGTTCTCATTCCAACTGTTGTGAAGCTGACACTGAAGAGCTCGGCTTTTACCCATTCAGAATCTCATTCAGACTCGTAGTTCTGTCCTTTCGCGTGATATGTACTCTCTACCACAATCACCATTTTAAGCTTACTTCCCACAATAGCGACTGGGTGCAGGCTGTTTAATGAGGCTTAACCAAATTGAAGCAATTACACTTGGAGATTTCGGTATTTGATGCGCCAAAGGATTATTACCAATAGGAATATTTCTCCATAACCGTAGGATTTTGTTCTGAACGTTTTATTAAGCCATTTGGGAGTATGAATACTCACACGTATATAAGCCTTATAAAACAGGGAGAAAAGGGATGAATTTCTCATTCGCTAGAGTTTCGTCGTCGACTATCTATTTACATACACGCACACGTAACCCGTAATGAAGCCATATGTATTAGTTAGTACTCTGTAGCCATTATTAATGTTATATTAGCTTTTATTGGTACCGCAATATTAGCATAGTAATAAAGCGGCCGGCTGATACAGAGCCCTGGTGGATTCACGGGCTCACACTTCTTTCATCCCCTATTAGAAGTAGCGAACACGTGCTGGCTTACTTGCTCTTTCACCACATCAATTCGATTGCTGAGTGGCTGTGTAAGAAAAGAGATTCTTCCGATAACTAGTTACGTGATTCGGAAAATAAGCTGGATATTGAATAAAAAAATACTTTTTCTAATTTTATGATACATACCAGTACAGCCCATAATGTTGACTTTATCAGAACCATATAATCTCGCCTGGTGGCGGGGATAATTAAAGCGTCAAGTCTCTAATGGTCTGACAGAATGGTTTGCCGGTTAGAGTTCTGCTGCTTGAAAACATTCTCACCATCAGAATGTTGGCAGGCAGGGTAGGAAATGTGGTGTTGCACAGTTTTTAATAGTAGATTACGTGCCCAAAGCCTGGATTCAATTACAAAACCTCTCCGCATTGGTCATATAGAGTGAGGTCAAATGACGCTTTGATGGTGATTCATCTGTCGGATGGAAACTTTAAGGCTTGAGCAGACCAATTAGTGTTATTGAACAGGAGTAGGCTACGTGCCCACACTGTTTCAAACTCTCCCTACTTAATAATCGTAATAATAGTAATCTTACCGAGCGAGCTGGCCGTGATGTTAGGGTCGTGCAGCTGCGAGCTTGCATTCGGGAGATAGTGGGGTTCAAACCCTACTGTCTGCAGCCCTAAAGGTGGTTTTCCGTGGTTTCATCATTTTCACACCAGACAAATGCTGGGGTTGTACATTAATTAAGGTCACGGCGGATTCCTTTCCACTTCTATTCCATTCCTATCCCATAAGCCCTAGCCTATCTATGTTGGTGCGACGTAAGGGAAAATTGTAAAAAACAAAATCTTAGTTCTAAGCCCCTTCAGCTGCTATAGATTTCAAGGGAAGTTCAGATAACGGAATTACGTCTAGTTAGATTTCTTCAAAATGCTAGTGGCCAGTTGCACGAAACTGTCACATTTGTTCTCCCTCTTTTGCCACCGAACTTGATCAGAATCGAACCGGATATCTTGGGAACAGGAGGGCAACAACGAATCAACTGTGCCTCTGAGGCAGTGTCTGACTTTTTAACCATTTCCATTTTTCTTGCTTTTAGTTACGTGTGGTCATACGGAAAATGTGCCTATAGAACCGATTTTTTTTCAAAATTAATGATGGTATTGTGTTATCTTGCTGAATAATTCTTCACTAGATCTCGATCTTATATCAACACATTCGTTGCCTAAAAATGGTCATAATATCTTGCGTTCTATTTCTACTAACTGACTTGTTTGCCTCTCTGTACTCCTAATCTCAGTCTCCGAAGCAATCGTTCTAGTTAACAACCACGCTGTAGTATCTAAGATCGGCTCCTATACTAAACATCACTTTATTATAGAAGTTTCTTATCAGCTGCTACGTTCAGTCTAATTTCTAGATTCAGATACTGATTGCTTCCTTTTCTAGTGTATATTTGTGCATTAATTTAATCTGGTTAACTTCTTAACCCGTCCAGGTTCTCCCATATTTAGTGATATTTCATTCTGGTGCTTCTCTGATGTTTGTCATGAAGCGAACAGACAGCTTATAATTTTACGAGACTTTCAATATTGAGATTATAGACACAGGAACTCCAGTTTACGTAGATTCCTAACCACAGAGAAATGTCTGACGTTCATTGGACGGGATTCGAATAACGATCATCATAGTAAGAAGCCAGTGACTGTGCCACTCGGCTATCACCTTCGTCATGTGGAATATATTATTAATCTTTCATTCATTCGATTAGGTCATGTTAGGAACACATAAAACAGTGAGATTTTTCTTCTTATTATACTGGGCCAGCTAGCGTGCGGGTAGGGGCACGCAGCTGTGAGCTTGCATCCGTGGTTTCCCATTTCATTATTTTCACACCAGACAAACGCTGGGGCTGTACCTTAATTAAGGTCATGGTCGCTTCCTTCCCACTCCTTGCCCTTCTCTACCCCATCATCGCCGTAAGAATATTGAATATTTTCCCACTATAAAATTTATTCCGTAAGACCTATCGGTGTCAGTGCGACGTAGCCTAAAGCAAATTGTAACAAAAATTGTCTTCTTATCCTTCCAAAACTACAACCTTTTTCGGTCTTGTTTTCTTTCTACTGTCCATTTACTGTCTGATTTCTTCTACTTCCTCTGTAAATTTACCATCAAAAATGCTTTCCTAAATTATTTTCTGTTTGCATTTTGTTCTTTGTTAATCTTGAATAGTTCCAAATCTTTTTCGGCTTCTTTGAAAAAGGCTAGTTTGGTTTCTTATTTGTATAGAGTTAAAAGAATTTGTTTATCTGCCTTTGTCTATTATTATTATTATTATTATTATTATTATTATTATTATTATTATTATTATTCCTTTCTCTTTAATTTATTAGTACTGGAATGGCCATATATTCATATTTTATAGAATATTTCAATCAGAGTTGATGGCTAACGCTTCTTGTCTGAAATGACAGGTTAGGCAGAGCGTCTTGTATCTTCAGAGTAACCGCTGAATTATCGGAAGGAGAGATCCTTTTAGGAGGGTTAAGGGATTAGGCCTAACAACATCCACCGAGTGTTCCGGACACTTGCATAATTCCCTAAGGAAACAAAGAAAGAGAAAGTGTAGTCTCCCTGGAGCTCTAAGTCCAGGTTATCTCCGGAGTTCAGGACAATGAAACTAGAACAAACAGGGTAAGGAATAAAGGCGGGATTTAGCGGTACCAAGTGGTAAAATAACATGTTCTATTTTATAGTTATTAAGGTATTATTTGTAAGCCGCTGTAAATGGGCACTGCAGGCTACTAAACTGTAAGCGAGTACAGAAGTTGTAATGAGAAACGCTAGAAAACTGCTAACTTTTGTAGATGCGGGAGCTGTTGACTTGCGTAACGTTTAAGACGTAGATATTCTAACTGTAAAAATCATAGATAAATCCTTAATAGTGGTATGTGTTGACTGTATTTATTCGGTCAAGGTCGACTCTTGGACACCTATGAATTGAAGTACGCCGCGTTGATTTTTTAAGCGATTATTTCAGCTATTTTGCATTTTTAACCTGGTATCGTGTTTGATGGTGTCAAGCCAGGGAATTTTGTGGCGGCCTGATCTTCGTACGCTATTGACTCTTCTGAGCAGTATTATTGTTTTTTTATTTTTTCACATTTGAATATTTTCCTACTATAAAATTTATTCCGTTCAAACATGGGCCTATTCTGATTTTTCAATAATTAACCATTTCGAAATGTGAGCCATTAATATGTAGTTATTGACTAAATTTACGCATGTTTTATCTGCTAAAAACAGTTATAGATAAATTATTAATCTTATAATAACAAAAATCCCAGAAAAGGGCACTTAAAATTCATATTTCTGCGGAAAAAGCCCACATGCTTTTTCTTTGTAACTCTAGTGGTTTTGTAAGGAAATGAGGCTTTTAAGTGTTAAAGCACAGGTGCGGGAACACTGGAGTAATGTCCCTCAATGGTGACCATAGCTGACGTGGAAATATTGTTCAACAGTCATGATAACAAACTGGCAATTGAGGTGTTTGTTATCGTGATTGTTTTATAAGTGTGAGGTTCTCTAGTCCTTGTTATAAGATCAAGAATATAATGAAGGTGACTAGAGAAATAAGGAAATCGTGAAGGAACGGTCGCTCGGAGAATGATGGGGGAAAATGAGACTTAAGGGGTGTGGAGAGGTTGTTGAAAGCGCCAGGAAGGGCATCCGGTTGTAAAACAGGACTAATCCACGTGTGTGTGTGACGTAGTTCACACCGGCGACGCCGTAGGTGTGGAAGAGGAATTGGTGAGACGAGGCGTGCAGGTACCTGTGTCTCTGTGTGAGTTTGGCTCAGAGCCCTAGAGGGTTACGTATCCAGAAACTACCTGAATATTTTTATAAATGGAGCAATGATAGTCCAGGTATTCTATACTTTTATTATGGACTCAAGAAGCTAATGCATATCAATCTGAGCAACATAATGTGTCGAATCTTATTGTAAGCTTGGAACTAAAGCGAACAATGTTACCTTAACTTAATGTTGGAAACCTTTTAAACGTTCTTTAGAATTCGTTTCTCAGCAGCATGTGGTCTACTCAAGTACTTACTAAACCCAGTGTTGCTTAAGATTTGTCCCTTCATGGTTTGACGTTGAATTTAGCCCTGCTAAAATGATTATCAATCGAACAGAATATATTTCTCTTTCAAAAATTAAACACAGTATTTTGAAAAAGTTAACCTAGGGCCCGGGAAACCAGCTTAAGTTGAATTGGGGTTATCATGATGATGATGATGATGATGATGATGATGATGCTTGTTGTTTAAAAGGGCCTAACATCGAACGTCATCGGCCCGAATTGGGGTTAAACATGTCCATCTGCATTCTCCGGATGATTTATAGCTAGTTGTTACACGTGTAACTTTCTTCAGCTTGTTCTTTTTTTTTTTTTTTTTTTTTTGCTAGGGGATTTACGTCGCACCGACATAGATAGGTCTTATGGCGACGATCAGCTTATTCTAGTAATTTCCGTAACTTTTGATTTTGGCCGGGGTGAAAGACCCAATGCCATCCCTGACGCTACGTGATCCTTGAGATCAAAATCTCAGCCGAGAATTGACCGGAATTTGAACCTCGGCGTTCCACGTGGGAAGCAGCAACTAACACACTGGGCTAATCACGACCTAACTAAATGTAAAGAAACGCATGTAAAAATGAGTTGTAAATAGTCTGGCTCAATGGAGAATGATTAGCGTAGTGGCCTTCGGTTCAGTGTGCCCCGGGTTCGATTATTATCATTATTATTATTATTATTACTATTATTGGCTACGCGGAACGGGTCACGTAGCTGTAGTAGCTTTGAGCTTGCATTCGGGAGATAGTGGGTTCGAACCCACTGTCGGCAGTCCTGAAGGTGGTTTTCCGTAGTTTCCCATTTTCACGCCAGGCAAATCCGGCCCGAGGTAATCAAGTAGCAAAAAAAAGAAAAGAACAACAAAAAAAAGCACAAACAGGGGTTTGTATTGAACGTTATGAAGACTACGCAGAGAAATGATATACTTTTGTACCATTTTTGCTCAATCATTTTTAAGTTTATTTTTAGAATTTTTTTTTACTTCACACCGACACAGATAAGTCTTATGGCGACGATGGGATATTGAGAGGCTAGGAGTGGAAAGGAAGTGGCCGTGGCCTCAATTAATTTATCACGGAAAATCATCTTCAGGGCTGCCGACAGTGGGGTTCAATCACACTATCACCCAGATGCAAGCCCACAGCTGCGCGCCCTTAATCGCACGGACACAAATTTTAAAACAAATTTTTAAGGTTTAAATTTGACTCATCCTCGTATTATATACGCTATGAAGTATATTACAGTATTGTTTATAACATAACTTAATTCCTACCCGGGTGACTGTCTTTCGGCGAATGTTGGCAGTGAACTTCTCTTCCAGTCTGAACAAGTGCAATGCTTTTGTAAGGAACTATTCCGTTGCACTCTCGATACGATCAGCGGTCATCAGGTTACGTCTACTAACACTTTCACCACATCATTGTTCCTTTAGAGACCTTATCGGAGCCTTGCCTTAATAGTTCATTGTTCCTTTTAGTAGATCAACACGATAACTTAAACTTTCTTGAAACGAAAGGGAATGCTACTGGTTGACCTACCTACTTAAAGGAAGTCAACTATTCTTCTATATACTAGATTCAGCCATGTCTAGTAAAGTGGCAAAACCTAGCATCGATAGGGATATTTTATTATGGAAGGGTGCAAATGGGAAAGGATGCACAATATATTAGTTGCCAACTCAATTAAACCTTTAATCCTTTTCAGAAGTCTGAGAAGAATGTACTGTCTTTTTCAAAATAATTTCCTCTCATCTCGTTTATTCACATCTAGGAATTGGATATTTTAGGCATAAGTAGGATTGATTAGCTCCCTGTATTCTTGAACTAGCATTGGGGGTTCTTCCAGCACCATTATGCTTGTGTGTTTTCATAAAGAGCAGGGGTCGAGTCCTTTAGATGCTAGGCTGAATGGTTCAGATGAAGTTTGGTTTTCTTATCTGAAGTTCACCATTTCAATCCCATTTCAGTCTGATGGCATTTAAACATGGTCGACTACATCTGCTAGTGGCGGTAGCTTTACTGACACGTGAATTAAGTCCTGTGGGACAGCGTTCCGACAACTCAGTTTCTGCTGAAGCCGTAAAACTCAGTGTTGCCAACTTAGCGGATTTTCCGCTAAATTTGGCGGAATGAGAAGACTGTTGGCGGATAAATATATCATTTAGCGGATAGCGGATTTTTTGGCGGAATTCTAGATTTATTATAGCGGAATTTAGTGTTTTATCAATTTTACGTTTTTTTTATAAATTTGTACTCCAGTCTGTCTCCGAAGTATTTCGTATTTCTTGTCAGGAGCTAGGAGTCACATGAGGAAAACATGTTATTTGGATTTGATGTTATGAGATCATGGTATCATAAATTTGTAATGCGTGGGGAAAGGTAACTTATCTCTTGAGGAAGTTGGATTCGCTTAGTTTGCACCCGGCAGTTAAACGCCTACAAGATTTAGATCGCCGGATCGCGGGCAGGGGGTTAATCCCAGTGAAACTCACAGATCAGGTGAGTGCAGACATTTACTTTTATTATTATTTTATTATTATTATTATTATTATTATTATTATTATTATTATTATTATTATTATTGCTAATTTTTATTTCTCATTATTTGAGATCGGATTTCTTGGGGGAATTTTAGCGGATTTTCAGTAGTATTTAGCGGATCCTGAAAATATAAGTTGGCAACACTGGCAAAACTAATTACTGGGATGTAAATACAATACAGTTATTAAATCATTGAGAACTCCCTCCGGTTATGCAAAATTGTTCTATACAATCGTAGTACAGGCGAAGGAACCCCGAAAATTTATTGAGGATGTCTGGAATCTAACCTACTGAAACCTGAAAAAAACACCCTTCATAGCCGTTTCTTTAGAGAATAGCATTGGGAGACATTTTTTCGAAACCTGTTGCACTTGTATTCTTTGCATTTTGAGGTGATTTTGAAATTGCCGGGCTGAGTGGTTGAGAAGGTTGAGGCGCTGGCCTTCTGAATCCAACTTGGCAGGTTCGATCTTGGATCAGTCCGGTGGTATTTTAAGGTGCTCGGATACTTCAGCCTCGTGTCTGTAGTTTTACTGGTACGTAAAAGAACTTCTGCGGGACAAAATTGCGGCTCCGCAGCGTCTCCGAAAACCGTAATAGTAATTAGAGAGATAGTGGGTTCGAACCCCACTGTCGGCAGTCCTGAATATGGTTTTCCGTGGTTTCCAATTTTCACACCCCGCGAATGCTGGGGCTGTACCTTAATTAAGGCCACATTTCGAGCCCCATTGTTGGCAGCCCTGAAGATGGTTTTCCGTGGTTTCCCATTTTCACACCAGGCAAATGCTGGGGCTGTACCTTAATTAAGGCCACGGCCACTTCCTTCCCACTCCTCGCCCCTTCCTGCCTCATCGTCGCCATAAAACCTGTGTCGGCGCGACGTAAAGCAAATAAAAAATATTAAGGCCACGGCCGCTTCCTTCCCATTCCTAAGTCTTTCCTATCCCATCGACGCCATATGACCTATCTGTGTTAGTGCGGCGTAACGCAAATTGCAAATAATAATAATAATAATAATAATAATAATAATAATAATAATAATAATAATAATAATAATAATAATAATAATAATAATAATAACAATAACATCAACAATAATAAATGAATGAATGCATTATTTGATGAACGAACATATTTGCCAGTGTTCCTTTAATTACTAGAGACGTTTTAAGGACACTCCAGGGCACGTAAATACTGTCTCACAGGAGTTCTTTAATGTGCCATAAGGCAAGGACACAGAGTTGTTGCATTGGCATACAAGTATCTAGGTACGTTTGTTTGTTTTTTGATTGCAGGCTCATCCCGTTTGGTTTTTAATTGAGTACTCATTCCGGCGGCTGGTTGGATCCTCAACAGATCCGCAATTGCATGTCACAGGTAGCCTAGGTGTCAATAAAGACACGTACTAGGAAAATAAGGAGTGAGGTAGTTTCCCATTGCTTTCCTCACCGAGCCAGAAGGTGATGTCACATAGCAGTTTGCCAAGCCCACTGGAATGCATATCGTCGCTGCCGGGACAAAACCTCCTATGTGAAATATTTTAGCTTAGAACTTTGGCCGGTAAGGTTCTCAGATGTAAGGCTTTTCAGGCGTTTGCTCTATTAACCAGCGTTTCGTCTTAGGTCTGACACTAGACTCATCAGAGTGGAATGTGTCAGACCCTACCCACTGACGCTGGAGTGTAGCCAGGTGAACTTATCAGAAGCCCTTATAAGAGGCACAGTCTGATAACTGCATACGGGAAATAAATCTCCACAATGGAATTATTGCCCGCCTAGCAATTCCGAATGGAAAACTCTAAATTCCCATGGAGGGAATTAGATATTTTTCACCAATAGAGCATGTCAAAAATACATCAGATGTAAGGCTTTTCATTTCCCTCCATGGGAATTTAGAGTTTTCCATTCGGTAAGGTTCTGTCAGCTAAGGTGCAATATTGGGTGCATATTGTCAAGGCATTCTCGCTCTTCATAATGTATGTGCTGCGGGTCAGTATATGTCCAAAAATATTTTCACATAGGAGGTTTTGTCCCGGCAACGACGATATATCAACCCACGCTATCGGTGACATTTCCATACAAATGATCACAGGAACTGGCTGCGTAAGGAATATGCAGCCATATTTCATATTGCCAAAGTGTCCGGCTCCATGGCTAAATAGTTAGCGTTCTGACCTTTGGTCACAGGGGTCCCGGGTTCGATTCCCGGCAGGGTCTGGAATTTCAACCATCATTAGTTAATTTCGCTGGCACGGGAGCTGGCTGTATGTACCGTCTTCATCATCATTTCATCCTCATCACGACGCGCAGGTCGCCTACGGGAGTCAAATCAAAAGGCCTGCACCTGGCAAGCCGAACATGTCCTCGGACACTCCCGGCACTAAAAGCCATACGCCATTTCGTTATTATATTGGCAAAATTAAGGATGAAACTGAAGTAGACAGAAAAAATGAAAGGAACATTGATCTTGATATACCACGAGAGACAGTGGTGTTTGAACGCTGCATCTCGCCAGAAATGGCATTTGTTGACTTAAATACCCTACAATACCGACATCATGCGGGATCGATCCCGCAGCCTTGAGAACAGGAGGAATTCTAATAGACTGTACCACTGAGGTTGGCGTATGAATTTGTTGAAGTGCGGTTAAATTACAGCTTACTATACCGAGATCCGAACCTTCAGTTATGATCACCAGAGGTGTGCATCTAACCAGTTGTTGTACTGTCTGTTAAGATGATACAATCATTATCAGAGCTCTAATTTCTCACATAGTATATCAGTCACCTTTATACCTTCACCTGTCGTAGATTTCAAATCTAAATCGGTGACGTTTTATTTTTTTAAATTTCTGCATCATAGAACACTACTTTACCGGCTGTTTCGTTTAATATAACAAATATGAGCTATTGTTATGAGTTAGCGGTCTATTATTAGAACTTCAAATCTGTCAGCTGCAATTGTAACGTTCCACATTGTATTTCCATGATGTTGATTACATTCCTCCGTCGATTATAGCAGAGCAATCAACACCAGTCAGTCTCACTAATTGTAAATGAAGTTACGTAGTGCCATTTAATGAACCTGCCAACAAAAGAAATACGATAACTCATGGTTAGAGTAGCAACATTCTGGCCATAACACACAGTTTTGAAGTAACTTCCTCTTATTATCGGCTTTCAACGTACACTATTTGTGTTCTATGCCTTGCTTGACATCACTCATTGTGCAGATTACATTAGCACACAATTACATGGATTATTTTGAATTTAGAATTGATAGATGCACGTCTAGACCAAACTGCGTACAGTCTTTTCTACAGAGTGCTTCTCAACAGCGTAGCCAGGATCAACCGATTTGGGGAGGGGGGCGGGGGTTAGTTACGAAATGATGATAGAACATAATGAAGGTGCTTGTGGGTGTGTAGTGCGCGCATGCGCGAGTGTCATAAGGACACTGATACAAGTAAATTATATTGATAATCAGATTGCAGCACTGGTGCATCACGAACATTAAGATACAGAACAATAACAATACGATCAAAGTGAATAGTTTACGGTCAATGGTAAGTTCAGATCACAATATAAAATCCATCCTTCGAGGCTTCTTAGATAATAGATTCAAGAGATCTCTTGGATTTGCAATTTTCCCTCTGTGAATATTCAAAAGAGTCAACACTTTGAGTCGACTTTCACTTGTTTATTGTCAGTTTCTGTTTATTTTATAAAATGTCATGGGGGTGGAGGTTTCTAACCCCCAGTAACACCCCTTGGCTACCTCAAACAGTGTGGATAGTACAGTACACCCAAAAAAGTGGGTTTCAGTTATTAGCTGAAATATCGTATGGCTTTTAGTGCCGAGATATCCCAGGACGGGATCGGCTCGCCAGGTGCAGGTCTTCCTATTTGACACCCGTAGGCGACCTGCGCGTTGTGATGAGGATGAAATGATGATGTAGATAACACATATACCCAGCCCCCGTGCCATTGGATTTAACAAATTAAGGTTAAAAATCCCGATCCGGCCGGGAATCGAACCCGGGACCCTCTGAACCGAAGGCCAGTACGCTGACCGTTCAGCCAACGAGTCGGACAGTTATTAGATGGAATGGAGGAATACTTCTATGTTTGGAGTCAGGGATGCCAATACGGACATTTCAAAAGTTCGCCAGCGTGTGCAACAAGGTTTCAAATGAATACGTACAATGCCTAGAGTGTTCGAACATGTCGGATAATCAGTGAGGTGGCTTGTTCAGGCGTTCATTCGACATGGGATGTGCTAGGAACGGCTCGTACCAATATTTCCCGTACAATGTTGGAAAGTCTGTTACTCGTAAATGATCGACCATACTTCTCACATGATTCTGAGCACCGTGTATGTAAGTCCAGCAATAATCGTTGATCATAAAGTATTATTCAGCAGTGTGTATTCTCTTCAAAGCTCTTTTTATCAGTTCCTAAAAGTGTCTTGCAGACAAGAAGCCTTCTATAACTCCACAAGAAGAAATAAGTAGGATCAGATCAGGTGGTAGAGGTGGCCATGCAACAGGATCCCTTCTCCCTATCTACTTTTCAGGGAACGTCCGACTAAAGTGTTCGCGAGTAACATGTGAAAAGTGGGCTCGAACCGCATCAAGTGGAATCCGCATACGCTGAGGAAACTTGCAACCTACGAAAAACGCCATTGGCGTTTCCGGACAGGTAACTTATTCCCTATCTCACAGTCATGCATGTGCCCTTCTCCAGCATCCATGAAAGTCTGCATCATCATCATCACCACGGAAACACCTTGTAGGCCTATATAGATACTATAATATAAAATTCTACTGGGCTGAGTCACCTCGCCTTCTCCTAATATCATACTACTACTACTACTACTACTACTACTACTACCACCACCACCACCACCACAAATCTCCCGGCCTGAGAGTCGGCGTTACCGTCTAGAGGCCCACCGTACCCTGTCCGGGTATGGATGAAAAGTTTTACCAACCCATCCAAAACTAGTGACTGCGAACTAATAATATCCAACAATAGTAGTAGTCAACAATGGATGGTGTGGGTACCAATACAGATTCTGCCAGAACCACTGAGATTATTGAACTCAATGTCGATTTTACACTACTACAGCTTCCAGAGGAAAATTATGTATTTATTTATTTATTTATTTATTTATTTATTTATTTATTTATTTATTTATTTATTTATTTATTTAATCCGTTACCCTCCGGGGTTGCCTTTTTCCCGTGTCTCAGCGAGGGATCTTACCTCTGTTGCCTCAAGGGCAGTGTCCTGGAACGTGAGACAACTGGGATAAGGACCAATACCTCGCCCAGGGGGCCTCACCTACTATGCTGAACAGAGCCCTTGTGGGTGGTGAGAAGATAGACAAGGAAGGGGGAAGGAAGCAGCCGTGGCCTTACGTTAGGTATTATCCCGGCTTTTGCCTGGAGAAGTGGGAAACCGTTGAAAACCACTTCGAGGATGGTTGAGGTGGGAATTGAACCCCACTCTACACAGTTGACCTCCTGAGGCTGAGTGGTCCTCGTTCCATACCTCGTACCACTTTTAAAATTTCATGCCAGAGCCAGGAATCGAACCGACGTCTCCGGGATGGCAGCTAATCACACTAATCATTACACCACAGAGGCGGACAGGGAAATTATAACTCATTAAAATTGTAAATGTTTATGTGTATCACTCTGTATAAGAGAACTAGTACCCAAATTGTGAATGGTCGAGCGTTTTATTAAAGGAGGGAGAAATGTCTCTGTGGATGCTGGGAGCTCCTAAGTTCCGTATTGGGAACTGCTTGAGCTGCCTCGTTTCTTCTGCTGTAACGAGCCTTGGTGAGCGGAGGTGCGGGGAAGAGAGTTTAGATTGAAGTGTGGGAATGAGAGTGAGGAGTGCGTGTCATTTGAAATTGCTTCAGGGAATTCGTTACTTTACTGATTAGCTTTGCCGAATTTGTGCTCACACTAGTTCATTTACTCCAACTAGCTTTCTGGAAAAGTCTGCAAACAAATGTGGTCTTTATGAGATTTAAGGTGTTTCATTACTTCAAGAAAATGTATTTATTTATTTATTTATTTATTTATTTATTTATTTATTTATTTATATGTTATTTATTTATTTAATTTATTTGACTTTAGCAGTGATGATGTTTGGGTTCGTGGCCCTCTCTTATATTTAACCACATAAATTACAGACGATATATATATATAAGAAATGTACTATTCTATTTTGAAATCAAAGATAATTAAGCTAAAAATTAAAAAAAAGGACAACATACAGTGAAGAAAGAAAGCAAAGCTCATGAAATAAAAGAGAATAAAATAAATCAAAAGAAATCGGGAGCATAAATGTAAAAAGAAAGAGAGAGCCGTAATAAAAAAGATACAAACTGAAAAATATAAGCAATGCGTAAAGAGAACAGTACCTAATAAAGTAATATATGTACATGAGTTAAAAGCTAATTATTGTGTACATTTACACTACATTAATATTAATATATTAATAAATTTTAACCTAGTATGAATGAAAACAAACAACAGTGTTCTTCAGCCGTACAGTAAAATGGCAACGTTACTAGCTTATCTACCACAATCACACAACCTATCATACATCACACGAAACAATCAGCAATATTCAGCAGGTAATCTCTACATGCAGTCTAAAATTTTGATATTTAGAGTTCCTGACAGCAGCTGGGGGTAAATTCCAAAGTCGCGACCCAGCCACAACGAAGAATGGTTGACGGGAATAGCGAGGGATGTGCCAGATCTTGTGTTACAATTATGGAATGAATATAGAATGTTATTTCATATTTGAAATGAACTATTTCCTCATTTTGAATATAATCTCCAGAATTCCCCTCCTCCTGTGTTGGAGCACGTAATTCGTTCACGATATCTCCTGTATGACGTAAGAGTCTACTAAAAGGATTTACTCTCCATGGCCTTTTAATTTGGGAGCGCCGGGCTGAGTGGCTCAGATGGTTGAGGTGCTGGCCTTCTGACCCCAACTTGGCAGGTTCGCTCCTGGCTGAGTACGGCAGTGTTTGAAGGTGCCCAGATACGTCAGCCTTGTGTCGGTAATATACTGGCGCATAAGAGAACTCTCGCGGGACTGAATTCCGGTACCTAGGCGTCTTGGAAAGCCGTAAAAGTAGTTAGTGGGACGTAAAACAATTAATAATAATAATAATAATAATAATAATAATAATAATAATAATAATAATAATAATTTGGGAGTGTGGGTTAGGTTCCACAGGTACTTCGGTCGAGTCGAACATTACCTGTAATTAGTCGTGTTAGGTCTTGTCCGACCCCCATTGGTAAATTAAAAAAATTACAATTTGCTTTAAGTCGCACAGGCACTCAGATAGGTCGTATGGCGACGATGCGATAGGAAAGGGCTAGGAGAGGGAAGGAAGCGACATTACCTTAATTGAGGTACAACCCCGGCATTTGTCTCATGTGAAAATGGGAGACTACTGTATCCTTACCAGTCCTTGGCTAGAGGAAGTTTTCCTTTCATTGACCTGACTCAGTATTTTACCCTTGGCTTTGACACTACGAAAGTGACTGAAGTACGAGCGATGCTAGTAATGCCGCTACTTGTACAACCAGTACTTGTTTTGAACGGTGTGAAAATGTTGCTCATAGGGTCAGTTAGTGCGTGCTTGGCAGACTGATATGTAACAGCAACGTCTTGCTCGGTGAGGAAAGCATTGGGAAACACATCTCTCATTTTCCTAGTATAGCTCTTTAGTGATAACTAGGCCATATATGGCAGCTAATGGTAGAGCTGTTGAACATCCAACCAGCCTTCGGGCTGAATACTCTACATAAATGTTCAATGATAGTGCAACTTCAAACAGCTAGCAAGAAGCCCATAACCCTCAAATAGCGTACGTAAATACATGTATGATCATTTAAGAGTACAAATGTCATTGCATTGTAATCATCGCGTAAATAATGAGATGGACCGCAAAACTGGAGATAAAATTAATACGAACATTGGTACATCAGTACCATAATACACGCAGAATAGCCAACCAAAACGCAATTAACTCAAAATATTGGATTCTGTAACGAATGCCAAATGTACTGGTATTATAATATGGTGATTACATTGACAGTCATTTGAAACAACGTATGTTCAAAAGTAATGGAGGGGCAGCAAACAGTTTGATCGACCAGTTTAATTCCTATGAGCTGAAAATTTAGGAATATGTTTGAGTAAACTTTTCCAGTTGCGT
Organism: Anabrus simplex; assembly: GCF_040414725.1. Taxonomy (NCBI): domain Eukaryota; kingdom Metazoa; phylum Arthropoda; class Insecta; order Orthoptera; family Tettigoniidae; genus Anabrus; species Anabrus simplex. The sequence continues at coordinate 98,985,234 of NC_090270.1, read as the reverse complement.
TTCTTCAGAAGATGATGTTCATATGCCAGGCATTGCTGGCGCGCGACAAAACGATGCTCTAATCACCCCACACACACTCTCTTAGTAGTATTCGGGGAGGCAATCTTACGTAGGCTGTTCGTAATACTTACGTGGTGTTATATCTCCATTCTGTGTTTCACTCTGGGAACTTCTGACATACCTGTTAATGGCGACTGGCAATGCTAAAGCTTTTTGTGATAAAATTAATAATCGTATAGCCATATCTACTGTGTTTCATACGTTTTAATTTATCGTCATATATCCTGCCTGCATATCAAATTCGATGTTTTGTTTCGCTTTTTCAAATGGCGGAGAAGCCAGAAATAATTTTTTTCAATTTGCCTTACGTTGCACCGATACAATTAGGTCTTATGGCGATGGTGAGATAGGGAAAGGCTAGGAGTGGGAAGGAACGTACAGATCCAGCATTAGTCTATTGTGAAAATGGAAAACCAGGGAAAATCATTTTCAGGGCTGTTGTCATTGAAGTTTGAACCCACTATTTCCTGAATGCAAGCTCACAGCTGCTCCCCGCTAAACGCATGGCCAACTCGTTCGGTAAACGAGAAATCTTTTGGGGGATTCAAGGCTGAGTATTATGAAGATATTTTTCGGGTGAATCCGAAATACTGGCCCCGCAGTCTGGAGGTAGCGAGATCACCTCTTACTGAGAAGTCCCAGGTTCTATTGTCGGCTTCGTTAAGGATTTGACCTGGATCTGTTGACTGGTTTGAGATCCACTCATCCTAATTATAACAAGTGTGGAGTTATCTGACTGTCAAATAACGGCTCCGGTATAGAAAGCTAAGAATAATGACTGAGGGGATTTTTCGCTTGACCACGTACCATCTCGTAATCTACTAGCCTTCAGGATGAACAGTGGTTGAGCAAGGCCCATCTGGGCTGTAGTGCCGGAGGAGGATGAGGAGGAGGAAGAGGATGAGGATGAGGAGGAGGAGGAGGAGGATGAGAAGATGTGTTACCACAAATCTTTTATATACCGATATCGTACGACATAGAGATCCGGGTGCATTTTCTGTCCTTCAAAATTCAAACTAACCCTGCTCGGGTTGAACCCATGATCCTGGGATTCGGAGCCTTACACTCTACTTCTGATCCACAGAGGGTGCTACCTATCGTAATTTAAGAGGAAATTAACTGTAGGAGTGACAATTAATCTCCTAGGAATTCGACATTTATCATCCGCTCATAATCTAACCCAGTTCATAAGTACGGTTTAATCAATAATAATAATAATAATAATAATAATAATAATAATAATAATAATAATAATAATAAAGTTATTTGTTTTACGTCCCACTAACTACTCTTTTACGGTTTTCGGAGACGCCGAGGTGCCGGAATTTAGTCCAGCAGGAGTTCTTTTACGTGCCAGTAAATCTACCGACACGAGGCTGACGTATTTGAGCACCTTCAAATACCACCGGACTGAGCCAGGATCGAACCTGCCAAGTTGGGGTCAGAAGGCCAGCGCCTTAATCGTCTGAGCCACTCAGCCCGGGACGGTTTAATCAAACATGTTCACTTGTAACAGCCTTTAGCACTTCATTACGAATAGCTGTACCCAAATGAAAGAAGAAACATTCTGCTGACAGGTCAAAGATAAAGTTCAGAATTTCCACCATTTTCCTTGGAGAAATAATGACGAACATTGATCATGGAGGAGTCGTGTGCGCTATTCAGATCAAGAATCTGGTGTGCCCTGTGCTTTGTTCGTGTCGCGTTGCTGAAGCTCAAACAAGACGCCACAAGTTTTAATTGAAGTGCAATATCGCGCTCGGACTGGAAACGTTCGTTAAACCAAGTTGATTAAAGCGAGGAGAAAATTTTCCCATATACTTGAGTACTTGCGGATTTTAGTTGAAGTGATACACTCTTTCATAATTGAGGCAGTAGAACAGCAATGACTACAACATTAATAACGCACGTATTTCCAAAATGGATTGTTAGAATTAAATCTATTAGCCAGCTTTGTAAGAGAATTTCCATTTATTCCTTTATCTTAATTATTTATCCATCGCCCTGTATGTTAAGAATAATTTAGAGATCAAAACTGCGGAGGTTCTTCTGAAAACTGCGTCAGTTTTTTTGTTTATAAGTTTCGAGTTAATGTCGCTCACACTGTATCGGCATCATATTCTTATTATTATTATTCTTCCTCCTGGCCATTTCCTAATTATCTGACGTCCGCACTTCGTATGGAATTGCTCAGTTTTGCGGTCAGATGCCCTTTCTGACGTCAATTCTTTGTGGAGGAATGTATCAACTATTGCATTATTTTGTGGTGGTTTGTAGTGGGGTGTGTTAGATGTAAATTAAGATAGGTATTAAGACGAAAAAACACCCAGTCCCCGAGATTGAGGAATTCACTAGACGCGATTAACATCTCTGACCTAGCCGGTAGTTGAACCTGGGGTTCTCTGAACCGAAGGCCACTACGCTGACAACTCAGCAAGGGGCCGGACGTCACTCACTCTGTATGATTGACCATTAATTAAGCCAATGACATGCCCAGCCCAATTAAGTCCCTAGCTCTGCAAAGACGACTTTCTGTCAAGAAAGGTAGAAGTGTCATGGTGTTCAATGGGACAGCTTCCTCAACCGTAATGATAGACTTTCGTGACCGGGTACGCTACCTCCCAAATCAAATAGCTCATCAGTCGCACCGAGTGGCTCAAACAATCGAGTACGCCGACTGGTCGTCTGAGCCCAATTTGGCGGGTTCCAGGTTTAGTTCAGTGGTACATGAAGGTGTTCAGATTCTCTAGGCATATGTAAAACTAGCAAGATTCCCGTGCTTCGCTACGGTATTATACTGAAATTTATAATTAAATGCTTAATGTTTTATATATAATCCGCCGAAATTCGCGATCTGACTCGTTTTCTGAAGGAATCCGCCAAATTTCACGATCTGACTCGTTTTCTGAGACATTACGACGAAGTTCGTCCCATTTTTCATTCTATATTTCCAGCAATCGATTCGTACTTCCCGGGCTAGTTCCGGTCAGTTGGGTCCCTAAAGCTATGACATCATTTCCTATAAGCATTTTTAATATGGATCAAATCCTTGAGGAGATCCGGCATGGTGTCGTCTTGGGTGCCTTGGTGGTACTGAACCCGCGGCCGGACTGCATTCGTAGTTAATACTTGGCCAGGACCCGTTCCCAGCGCGGTCCACACATTTTGACGACGGTCCAGATTATTATTATTATTATTATTATTATTATTATTATTATTATTATTGATGTTTTGGACCCCACAGCAAGATGCAAGCAGTTACTTGGTGGTAAATTACATATGCTGCCATTGTCATTGCTGAGAATGTGACCAGCACCACTGTCGCGCGTAGGCAAGTGCGCGGAATTTTTGGCGATACGAATGACATACTTCCGTGTATCATTGACCTTATTATAGAGGTGAACAATTGCACGGTCAATCTCATTCCTAACATTCATTTCAAATGTGTTTTAATTTTTATTTATATGCCAGGAGAATGTACTGTAATCTGAGAAAGTTTCTAAAAGGAAAAGATGGATCTTGAAAACGAACCCAGGAAAGATTAAAAATGATCGGTTTATGATCAGAATAAGTACAATGAAAATCCACAGCCTGTTTCCAGTCCTTCGACCGGGTCAGGAATGGAATGAATAAAGCCCCATCTAGCGGCGAGGATAGGAATTGTACCGGCTGCCGAAGCTTGTCGCACTCCTCTGGCGCAATGATTAATGAATGACAAATGAAACAAAATTATATTGTAGAGCGTTGCTGGAATGAAGACAACGAAAACCGGAGTACACGGAGAAAAACAACGTCCCGCCTCCGCTTCGTCCAGCACAAATCTCACATGAAGTGACCGGCATTTGAACCACGAAACCCAGCGGTTAGAGGCCGGCGCGCTGCCGTCTGAACGACGGAGGCTCCTTATAAGTACATTATGAACAATAAAATCAATTGGTCTCAACTCCTTTCTCACCTCACCGCCATTAAGTTGATTTACCACTCCCCCTCCCCCCGCCAAAAAAAAAAAAGGAGATTCCAAATTTCAATGTTCAAGTCTGTTACCTTCAGGTTTGAGGTATAAGTATCCTCATAAAAATAATTAACTTTTTTCACTTCCTTTCACCCCCCTCTAACCCTTAGGGGAAAATTCCGGCAAAAGTACTTGTTTCTTTAATAGTAAAGGATCTTCTAAATACCAATTATCACGACTCTAAACATCTTCAGTTTTTGAGATATGTGTCCTCATGAAAGGAATTCAACTTCTATTCACTCCTGCCCCCCAAGATGATTTCCCCGACACCTAAACGCGATTTTTGTTTTACAAGGAGATCCAAATTGCAATTTTCACGTCTGTGACAACTATAGTTTTTTAGATGTAAGTATTCTCATACAATTAATTCAATTAATTTTTCAATTCTTTCACTCCCCCCTCCCCCTTCATTGGATTTTCCGAGAATACGTGTGTCTTTACTTTTAAAGCAGATTCCATATACCAAATTTCTCGTCTGTAACATCTTTAGTTTTTGAGATATCAGGATCCTAATTAAAAGAATCCAACCCCATTCCTGTCACTTTTACCCCCACCCGCCCACCCCAGTGGTTTTTCCGAAAACTAAAAGTACACTTTTCTTTTTTTAGTAAAGATATGAACACCATTTTTCACTTGTGTAACATGTTAAGTTTTTGTCAGGAATTTAAAATTTCACCCCCTTTTTATTTCCCCGTAAGTGGTGTTTCCAAAAACAAATCACCTATGTTTCTTTACTTTTACAGCAGATTCCAAATACCAATTTTTACGTCTGTAACATTAATTTTACGTTTCTCAAATATACTGTAGATATAATCTTTCTAAAAATTCACCTCAATTTTTCACTCCTGTTTAACCCCCATTAATTTGATTTTCGAAAAAAAAAATACGTGTTTCAATATTTTAAAAGTAGATCCCAAATGCCAATTTTCAGGTCTGTAATATCTTCAGTTTCTGACATGTAAGTATCCTTAAAGCCATTCAACCAATTATTCACCATTTTTCACCCCTAATATTGGGATTTTTAGAAAGCAAAAAAAGAAAAAGTGTTTCTTTGTTAATAAAGGAGATTCTAAATATCAGTTTTTACATCTGTAAACCTTTGAAGTTTTGAGATAAGGAAACATTCATTTTAACAATTCACCCTGTTGTATGTCCGGCGCTCCCTTCTCGCTCCGCCAGCCAGCTGCACGCGCGCCTGTGTATCATTCTGCTAGCTTCGACGCGCAGCCCTCAGTGCGCGTGCCTGACCATCGAGTGTACTATAAATAGGAGCTCCCTGCCTGCTCACTTGCCCACTTGCCCCGGTGTCCAGCTCCAGAATACACCCTACGTCGAGCACGGAGGCTACTCCTCTTGAAAATGTGCTTCGACCAGGTGGACTGAATTTCTGGCAGTACGAGGTCTCACCTCTGGTCACCGCTCCCTTACCTGTTTCCGCTGCCTATGTTCCGTAATTCTTTTACAAGCCATTTTCATTCCCTAACTTATGCAAGCTCCCTTAGTTTCGCTAGGTGGAATTTCTTCAATCAATTGAACTTGCTTTTTAGGAATTCAGGCACTTCAACAAACAAGGACTCTCATGAACATTTATGTTAGTGTGCCAGATAGTTCTCGACTATCAAAGTGTCAATTCACAAAGACTATCTTTTCAAGATAGAAGTGTATATAAAGACTGCAAACCTGTACATATTGTGTAAAGACAGACTTTTCTCAAGATTCAATATTCATTTTTGCTTCAAAATAAATTTCAGTTATTTGTGTAAATATTACAAAGTGAAGCAAATAAAGTTGTGTTCTGTAAACTTCAACCTTGGTTACAACACAACTCTATGGCGACGAGGTAAAAAAGCGACACTACAATTCATCGGCCCCAGTCGCCAACTCTATGGCGACGAGGTAAAAAAGCGACACTCCAATTCAACGGGCCCAGTTGTCAACTCTACGGCGACGTGCTAAACAACAACGACACTCCAACCAGTTCTGACACACAGCTTACCTTACTCTTTCTTGCACGCATCTCGCAATGGCTACTGCGGAACAACTCGCTACGGTCTTCCAAGCCTTACAGCAGCAACAACAACAGTTTATGCAACAACAACAGGCAGCATTAATTCAGGCTATTCAAGCTATTTCTGTCTCTACACAGCCATCAGCTATTCCTCCGTTCCCTGCTTTTGACCCGGCTAAGGAAGAATGGTCAGTTTATTTAGCCCGCTTGCAACAGCATTTCATCTGCCATTCTGTCACAGATGATCAACGCCGCCGCGCACTATTTCTTAGTTCGGTTGGCAATGCTACGTGTGAATTACTACGTAAATTAAGTCCAGAAGAACACTTATCTGAGGTACCCTTCCCGCAGCTCTTGGCCCGTCTCACGGAACACTATGCCAAAGCTCCTCACATAGTGGCTGCTCGCTATAAATTTTTTCAGAGCAGAAAGCAACCCCATCAGACACATACTGAATGGATAACTGAATTGCGTGGTCTAGCTAAACCCTGCCAGTTCATCTGCTCCAAGGACGATTGTGGTTCATCCTACACTGATTCTCTCATTCGGGACATGATAATTTTACATACTCCTGAAGACAAAATACGTTTTGACGCTGTCAAGCAGAGTAACCCTTCTTTAGAAGACGTCCAGCGTCTTGCTACGGTTTATGAGCTTACTACCAGGACTGCCGCAGCCATAGCTTCTCCACACGAAGTTGCACAAGTCTCGCCTCAGGCCCGCAAGTCCTCTGCTACAGTGAACCGTACGGATAAGGCGCTCTCCACCAAGCATTCTCGCCAGGTTCCCTCTCGTAATGCTACACGGAAGCCCAATTCTAAAAGCACCTCGAAACTCCTGCCTTCCTGCCGAGGTTGTTTCAAGCATCATGAACGTCGTGACTGTCGTTTTTTCAAAGCTACTTGTGAACGATGTAATAAACTTGGACACATTCAGACTGTCTGTCAAAGTTCGCTCCGCCCTGCTAAGACTACTGCAGCGCGCCGGAAGCATATACAGCCCCGCCAAGACATGGAAGTTGATCAGATCAATCTTATTCTTCCCACAAAGGATTCTCACAAAATCATCATTCCTCTCTCATTTTCTGATAGATCTGTCGATTTTCAATTAGACACTGGATCACCTGTCTCTATTATTAACCTGACTACCTACCACGACTTAAGTTCACCTTCATGCTCTCCAGCTGACATCCAGCTCGTGACATTTAACAAGAAGAAAATTGACATCAAAGGTCAAATTAAGCTTCAGGCTAGTTATAAAGGAATTCAGAAGGCCATTCCTCTTCTCGTAGTTAACAACTACACTGCATCAAACATTATGGGCATGGATCTATTTAACTTATTTGGTTTCCAGATACATGACAACATTAACGTCGTATCTACATTGCATCCTACTTCTGACGTTACCGCTCTCCTAGCGCAGTTTCCTGAAGTCTTCGACTCTCAGCTCGGAACAGCAAAAGACTATACAGCTCACATACAGCTGAAATCCGGAGCTAAGCCTCGCTTCCTCAAAGCACGTCCAGTACCCCTAGCACTTCAAGACCAGGTCACGAAAGAATTAGAAAGATGGATACAAACTGGAATTGTAGTACCAGTTACTTCTAGTCAATGGGCTACTCCACTCGTGGTAATCAAGAAACCTGATGGTAATGTTCGACTTTGTGGTGATTTTCGATCTACAGTCAACGCACAACTCGAAACCGATATCTTTCCTATTCCACGTCCAGAAGACTTATTCCGTCGTCTCTCTGGTGGACAATTCTTCTCTCGAGTTGATCTTAAAGAAGCATATCTCCAGCTACTTTTAGACGAAGAATCTAAGAAATTTCTCACACTCAACACTCCTCTCGGACTGCTCCAGCTCCAGCGGCTCCCATTCGGTGTTTCATCCTCAGCGGCTATTTTTCAGCGCTATTTGGCTCAACTCACCGCCTCCATTCCCGGTTGTGCTAACTACCTGGATGATATTATTGTTACTGGAAAAGATCATCAGGAACATCTAACCAATCTCCGCCTTCTTCTCCAGAAATTGAAAGACAATGGCCTACGAGCGAATCTCGCTAAATGTACCTTCTTTCAGCCTCAAGTTCACTACCTCGGACATATACTTGATAAGAATGGAATTCGTCCTAGCATACAGAATGTCTCCGCGATAGTAAACATGCCAGCACCTCAGAACCTCAAGCAGCTTCAGTCCTTCATAGGCAAAGCGAACTATTATAATAAGTTCATTCCACGCTTCGCTACAGTGGCAGCTCCATTAAACGCTCTACGTAAAAAAGGTGTTAAGTTTCAGTGGACTCCGCAATGCCAACAGGCATGGAAAACAATCAACAACGCCTTAATTCAAGCTATACAACTCACTCATTTTCAGCCCGACAAGATCATCACGCTAGCTACTGACGCTTCAGACTATGGTGTCGGTGCCGTTCTCTCCCAGAAGGATCATCATGGACAAGAACGCCCCATCGCCTTCGCTTCGAAAACACTTAATGACCATCAACGTCGATACTCCCAGATAGAGAAAGAAGCTTTCGCCATCATCTTTGGTATTCGCCGTTTCAATGAATATCTTTATGGCAACCATTTCCTGATCATTACCGATCATAAGCCTCTCGTACACTTATTCAATCCTGGTAATAAGATCCCAGAGAATTCCCTCAGAAAGCTTCAAAGATGGTCCATGTTCCTTTCTGATTATTCCTATCAGATTGTATATCGAGCCACATCCCAGCATTGTAATGCTGATGCCCTCTCCCGCTTACCCGTTGGTCCTGATACTGCCTTCGATTCTCAAGAATCTGAATGTCTTCAGTTGGACATAGAACTTGAAGATACTGTATCCAGTTTTCCTATTGATGCTACCTGCATAGCTAAAGCTACGGATAAGGACAGTACACTTGCTACTGTACGTACTTACATCCGCAACGGTTGGCCTCTTCAGAGCACACTTCCTGCCCACCTGGCACCTTATCATCGTATGCAGCATCGTCTCACGACTCGTGCCGGAGTTGTACTACTAGAAACAGGCACCATCTTCCGAGTGGTTATCCCACTTAGCCTACGGAAACAAGTTCTCGAGTTATTACACCAAAGCCATTGGGGTATCTCCAGAACAAAGCAACTCGCCCGTCAACACTGCTACTGGCCCGGTATTGATGCCGCCATCGAAAAGCTAATACGTCATTGTGAGCAATGTCAAACGAATCAGAACGCCCCGTCTTCTGATCTTGCTTCATGGCCTCCTGCTGCTACTCCATGGGAACGAGTTCACATCGATTTCGCAGGTCCTTTCCTCAATTCCATGTGGTTAATAGTCATCGATTCACTGTCAAACTTTCCATATGTCGTGGATATGCATTCGACTACTACAACCGAAGCTACCATTCGTGCTCTCCAGAAAATCTTTACTACAGAAGGTTTACCGCAAGTACTCATTTCGGACAACGGACCTCAATTTACAGCTACTGCTTTTCAGAACTTTTGTACACATAATGGCATTCGTCATATCCTAGCACCACCTTTTCACCCTCAATCTAATGGTGAAGCTGAACGCTTCGTACAGACATTTAAAAGAAGTATGAAGAAAGCTGTCTCTTCAGGCTTAACTAAAGACCAAGCCTTGCTCCAACTCTTAAATACCTACAGAACTCTACCCGGCGCTGATAATATCACTCCTGCACAGAAGCTCCATGGACGACCTCACAGAACTTTACTTTCTCTGTTACAGCCTCTTCCGGCCCAGCATAAGACCTCACCAACGAAGTTCTCCCTCAACGACAAGGTCTACACCAGGACATTCAAATCCAACCCACTCTGGATACCTGGAGTCATCTGCAGATCTTTGGGTCATCGTCTCTACGAGATACAGACTACGGAGAAACGTATCTGCCGCCATCAAGATCAGATACGTCTGCGCTACCGCCCCTGTCCAGCTATTGATGCTATTGCTAAACCTGATAAATCTATTGCAGAACGAGCTTTAGATCATTTAATAACAATGGGTTCCTTTCAGGACGAGACAGCGCCACTCCGCCCAGTTCCAGCTCCGGACAATACAACAGAGATATCAGCAGCTCCGCCCCAGCATCGCAGTCGCCGCCAGCGCCGCCGCCGTTTCACGCCGTACCGGCGCATTTAGGAGGGGAGGGTGTTGTATGTCCGGCGCTCCCTTCTCGCTCCGCCAGCCAGCTGCACGCGCGCCTGTGTATCATTCTGCTAGCTTCGACGCGCAGCCCTCAGTGCGCGTGCCTGACCATCGAGTGTACTATAAATAGGAGCTCCCTGCCTGCTCACTTGCCCACTTGCCCCGGTGTCCAGCTCCAGAATACACCCTACGTCGAGCACGGAGGCTACTCCTCTTGAAAATGTGCTTCGACCAGGTGGACTGAATTTCTGGCAGTACGAGGTCTCACCTCTGGTCACCGCTCCCTTACCTGTTTCCGCTGCCTATGTTCCGTAATTCTTTTACAAGCCATTTTCATTCCCTAACTTATGCAAGCTCCCTTAGTTTCGCTAGGTGGAATTTCTTCAATCAATTGAACTTGCTTTTTAGGAATTCAGGCACTTCAACAAACAAGGACTCTCATGAACATTTATGTTAGTGTGCCAGATAGTTCTCGACTATCAAAGTGTCAATTCACAAAGACTATCTTTTCAAGATAGAAGTGTATATAAAGACTGCAAACCTGTACATATTGTGTAAAGACAGACTTTTCTCAAGATTCAATATTCATTTTTGCTTCAAAATAAATTTCAGTTATTTGTGTAAATATTACAAAGTGAAGCAAATAAAGTTGTGTTCTGTAAACTTCAACCTTGGTTACAACACACCCCTTTTCACCCCGCCCCACGCGCTACAGATTAAAAAAAAAATACTACTTTCTTTATTCTTATAGGAGATCCCAAATACCAATTTTCAGGTCTGTAATATCTTTAGTTTCTGAGATATAAGTATCCTCATTAAAGGCATTCAACTGCTTATTCACACTTCTCCACCCTTCCTGCTGGAATTTACAGAAAACAAAAAAATACATGTTTCTTTATTTTTGAAGGAGATTCCAAATTCCAATTTTTACATCCGTAAACTTTTAAAGTTTTCAGATATAGATACCCTCATTTTAAAATTTCACCCCCCTTTTCACCCCCCATTAATTGGTTTTTCCAAAAACAAAAAATACACGTTTCTTGATTTTCAAAATAGATCCCAAATACCAATTTTCAGGTCTATAATACCTTCAGTTTCTGAGATATAAGTATCCTCATTAAAGGCATTCAACACTTTTTTACCCCTTTTCTCCCCTCCTATTGGGATTTTCCGAAAACAATAAATTACGTGTTTATTTTTAAAGGAGATTCTAAATACCAATTTTTACATCTGTATAAACTTTTAAAGTTTTGAGATATAGACACACTCATTTAAAAAAAATTTCCCCCGTTTTCACCCCCTTAGCGACGGAATATCCAAAAAACCTCCCTTAGCGAGCGCCTACATTGTAATATAAATGTATCCTCAAAATTTCATTTCTTTATGACCAGTAGTTTTGACTCGGCGATGATGAGTCAGTCAGTCAGTCAGTCAGTCAGTCAGTCAGGACAGGTTCTTTTATATATATAGATAACACCTAGGAGACCAAATTACGACAACTCAGCGTTAGTGCGACGTAAAACTATTATTATTATTATTATTATTATTATTATTATTATTATTATTATTATTATAATTATTGTGTGTGGCCTCCGGAGAGCCCTGGTGCAGGTCTTTCGAGTCGACGCCTTGTAGGCGACATGCGTGTTTGTGAGGACGGTGCCCTACATGTGATGAATTCTAATGATGAAAACTGCACACACACCCAGCCCCTGAGCCGTCAGAATTAACTATTGAAGGATAAAATTCCCGACTCGGCCGGGAATGCAACGCGGGATCTTTTGGATCAAATGTCAGCACGCTAACCATTTAGCTATGGATTGCTCAGTTGTTCCCATACGGTACTGCAGTAGTTAGTAAACTCACTCTCTGACGCCTTTTTATGACAATCTCCGCGCCAGACCAACACCAGAAGAATTATAATATGTGTGACAGAGCACACCATTATCAATTAAAATTAATTCAAATAAAACGAACTAAATTCCATGGCCAAAGAGTCGGATGTCGGATTGGTGGCCCACTCTCAACTGGGAGAATAAATCAACGACTGGAAGGAGAAGAAGAAGAGGATGAAATAAATAAACAGGGTGGTAGGTTCTTCATCTCGCTGGTTGGATTATAACTTGTTATAGGTATACGACACTGTCAATGAGCACACGAGGTTGAAGACGAAGATGCCTCAGTATATTAAACATAACAGCTACAACGACAAGAACAACAGCAACGTTCGGCTCTTTGGTTGAATGGTCAGCGTAGTGGCTTTAGGTTTAGAGGGTCCTGGGTTCGATTCCCGGTCGTGCCGTGAGTTTTATTCTGGCTCAAGAACTTTGTGTTCGGGTCTTCTTAAGACGCACCTTTTCATATACACTCAACACACCATACTAACAACCTCCACAGACACACACAATAGTGAATGCAACTCTCCACATGGCGCGTTGGTCAGGAAGGCTTCAGGCTGTAAAACTAGGGCAAGTGCCGACACAAAGTAATTGGGAAAAGGTGAAGAATAATATGTTTAGGAAAAATAACAGGCGTAAATATTTTTTGCAAGTTCGTTCATCCAGTTTCCTGACATTACTAGCGTGTCGATAAGAGAAAGGAAGGTAGACAGGGGAAGGGGGGTGAGGATAGGTGATGACGGAGCTGGTCTCTTTAAAGATTTAGAGATGCGAGCCAGAGTAATCATGGTTGTGCAGCCATGTTTACAAGCCATGAGAAGGAGGCTGTGCCGTGAAAAGTGCAAGTTGATGGTGCTGATACACTTTCACCTGCGCAGACCATCCACCGGAAGAGTGCCTTGTATAATTACTGCAGGCCAACAAACACTGCATACATTAGTCACCTCCTGGAATATCCTTCGAGACGGTCTAATTGTTTCTTTAACATGTGTACCAGTTAGTAAGTTAGTTAGCTAGCTACAATACCGTCGTTCTATCGGGCAAAGTTCTGCTGCAGAATGACTCAAATGAATGCAAGAAAATAATTATTTCGTGGAAGTTAATGTGAACGTGTCAACTTACCATCTTCTTCAGAAAGCAGAACTGGATATCTCTGTAAAACACGGAATGATATAGTTCAAAATCTTGGAAACTGACGTTCCTATAAATTCTCAAATATAATTCCACGACCTCTACAGCTCTTTGAAGTGTCTACTGCCCAACGAGAGCGTGTTTGTGTGACAATTCCTCAGTCCTATTGCTTGGCTTCTACAACTGGGATACCTACGACACTAAGCAGCTTCTCACCTGATATCACGAGGGTGAATGAACCCATTACAATTTTGAGATCAGAATTAAATGTTCTGCGTGATCCAGGAGAGTACAGAGGCAAGCTTCATGAAAATATATCTGTTGGAATTACTGTGGTAAAGGGAAGGATTTTAGGCACAAATAGGTTAAAACGCAAAGTTATTTGAACAAGATGTGTCATATAGCCGCTCTACAGTTACGTAATTTGAGCTGCATACATTTTAGGGGTCCTGATAGTTATACAAATCTCACTGCAGAACCGTTGTACGGGTAGAAGACATTTTCGCCTTTAGTCAAATAAGTTTGCATTCTAACCTATTCGTGCCTATAGAGCCTTTCCCTACCGATGGATATACACACATTTACAAATTTGACTATCTTTCCGGTGGTGATGTTGGTGATTATTTTTTTTAAGAGGAAGTGCAACTGGGCAAGCATTCTCTCTGAACACTGATCAGATATGAAAATGGAGGAGGTTCGTTCCTTCGAAGAATTAAGTTATTGGCGAAAGAAACGGAATGACCACGGAGAGCGTGAAAATGGAAATGAAAGGGCCTCACAAACATATATAGCCTATTGCTATTTGCTTTACGACGCACCGACGCAGATAGGTCTTATGGCGACGATGGGATAGAAAAGGCCTAGGAGTGAGAAGGAAGCGGTCATGGCCTTCATTAAGGTACAGCTACAGCATTTGCCGGATGTGAAAATGGGAAACCACTGAAAACCATCTTCAGGGCTGCCGACAGAGGGGTTCGTACACACTATCTCCCGGATGCAAGCTCACAGTCGCGCACCCCTAACTGCACGGCCAACTCGCCCGGTCACAAACATAATACCGTCGAGATCGGATGAGAACAAGTCTTGACCAAGGGAGGTCAAAGGGAAAGATGATAGTGAGAAGCCTGGCGAAAGTATGTGGAAACAATATACGAATCAACTTGGACACCCGTAATCTCTTACCCACGCACTTAAGATGAGAGACCCAGGGTTCCCTTATAGTCGTCTCTTACGACAGGCAGGGTATACTGTGGTTGTATGCTGGCACGCCCACTAATATGGGGCGCCATTTCTATGGAGGCGTTATTGTTATGATACCCTTTACCAGTGACGTAGAAGTCGTAGCATACCGTCGCGTCGGCAGCACCTGTTTGGTTGATTTCTATCTAAAGAGTGTTCAAAATCAAAATCGAACATTGCGAAGTGATTTCTGCATCGTAGGGATGAAATTCAAGTCTCAGTAGTGTTCAAACCAGGGAAGTAAGTTTAATAGTGACACGTTAAAGCTCCATTGATTGAACATCTTAACCATAGCTTCTGTGAAATTCGTACAGATATTGTCACGCAAAATGATAGGTCAGTTTGTACAGGAAATATATTCGGTAATTTTATGAAAGATAGTCACAGTTTGCTTTGTGATTTCTACTTTGCTAGAAGTGGGTATCGTACGACATTGCTGACTCCATCGAACTGTACTAAAGGTTAGATATAGGTATATTTTATACCTCCATTCGCCTTGAAGTGTTTCGGCTTTCAATTTTGTAAAGATACATTCATAATGCCAGCAAAAATTATGTTATTAGTTATATGTCCCTCTTGATGTTGAGATTTTCGGAGAGGCTAGGTGCCAAAATTTTGTCCCTGGTAGTTATTTAACATGCCGGTAAATCTGTTGACACGAGAATAGAGCACCTTCAAATACTATCGGACTGAACTGAGATAGAACCCGCCAACTTCAGCTCAGGCCATCTGAGATACTCATCCCGACAATGTGCACCATTGCTGTAGGTCATTTAATGCTCGGTCGTTCCCTTGGTTGGTGTCCTTCGATCTAATCTTCTGGAACTGGTTCAGTTTTTCTGAAAGGAACTTTGGTTGAGTGTCCCCGCTATAAGAAAGCAGCTTCTGTGCTAATTGCAATGAATATCGCTCTGCTAAAATACCTCGAATACTTCATAGTTTGGTATATTCTCTCGCTGCCGTGAGTCATCTTGAGGAAATCACACTGTTCAACGCCTCCTCGAGACATGAGATATTGGAAGATTCTCACATACGTCAGCCTCGTGACGGAGATTTACGAACACGTAAGGTGATACTTGTGGGACGAAATTCCGGCCCATTGCGTCTCCGACGAATGTATAAATGCACCGTAGTTAGTAGAACTTAAAACCAATAGCATTTATTTTCTTATAACGTCCTGTAGGGGGAGGGGGCGTGCTTATCTCAGTAGCTAATCCGCTAGCTTCCCGCCCGGAAGGCTTAGTTTCGACTCCCGGTCGATCCTGTGTTGAGATTTTCATCTCAATAATCACATGACGTCAGGAATGGCATGTGGCCAAAACCAAAATGACCCTGGGTGACTCTCATGATCTCCATATTAAAAAGGATAAGTTGAAGCAAGTTAATGTCCTCGAATTTCCTATCGAGTCGGCTCTAGACTGAGCTATTTGGTACCTGATTTCGGTGGTGAATCTCATTTTCATTATATTTCCATCCGAGGTACGCGAACGTAGGACCTCTGTCTACCAGGAACTAATTCGATTTTCAAATCACGAATATTCAAACAATAGTTATACGAACTTTTGGTATTTCGTATGAGAAATTTGGGATTCACTGCACATGTTCAGCGTGCGAAACTGTGTGTGAGTGAAATAGACGTTTACTTAGAACAAGTTCATATGGTCTTAACTTACTGTTACGGCTAACATTAAATTAACGATGTAGAAAGAGAGAAGATGAGGGAAAGATGATGCTATTTCCCCCACGATATGCCGTAACGTGACCCGCGGCAGTTAACGCGAGCCATTAAGTGAGACTACAATCTCGGAGGCGTCCCGTAGCGTTTCGATTCTCTCACACATAACGTTCATAGTGGAGACAGGCTCTTGAAGAGTATTCTGAGCTTACATGGTGATCATTACAGTAACATAACCTGATAGATCAACTATTTCTATCCTAGTTTTCAGTGCTCTTTCAAGAACCCGATTCTGTTTTTAAATGTACCTCCCTTTTGACATTTGAAGGAGAACAGTCACCTTCGTGCATACTACAGTATACTACATTAGGAAGGCTAATGTGGAGGAGAAGACATAGGCTAACATCGGAACCGTCTGACATTTCTTCTAACTTGGTGTGTTCACGAGATACTGATTCTGTATTTCAAGCTTCGTATTTTCGCTTCCCACGCCAGGCTCTTGTCTAACAACGTCGGTCGCATGCTACTAGTATATATATATATTATAAGAATATACCTTACCAAACGGGCATTAGTGATTGTGATCTTCCATCTATTTATTTACCGCCTGAATTACCTCCTCTCTGTTGTTCAGTGTAACTATTGTTTTCTTTCTCGTTTTCAGATTGGTTTACTGTAACCTTAAATAATAGGTCTTATGGCTCGTAGTCTCGTTAAAAATATCCCCCACTAGTCTTTTCGTGTATGAATTGTTTTGTTCGTCTGTAAATAGGAGTAGGATAAATGGAGTAAGGTCATGATGAATCAAGAATACAACATAGGCCAGATACAAGACGACAAAAGGTGAGAAGACGTAAAGGTCGCGGTGGAAAATACCGGTATGTTCAAGGGGTTGCATGAATTTGGAGGTGGTGATGTAATGTTTTGGGTTGGGGTTATGCAGAGCCGTCGTTGGTCTTTGATACTAATTCGAGGGACGTTAACTTCCCAGAATTTGTACAACCTATAAGGGATGAATATAGTGCTGAATTCGTTTTACTTGAAGACAATGCTCACCCTCATCGAGGTGCGTCAGTGAGGAAGGCGGTTATCAATCACATGAAATGGCGTGCTAATTCACCCGACATGAACTGCATACGTTTGTCCAGATGGAATATGACCTTCTTCCTCAAGATGACTACACTCTCCTAATCGCAGGCATTCCACAGGGTGTCAGAGACCTGAACAGTGTCAGAGGATGCTGTTCACGGTATTAAGGCAGAGTGAAGAAAGGACAATCGTCTCTGGAAAACCCCCATAAGTTGTAAACTTTTCATATTACTGGTTTGTTAGCGTTGAATATTGGACGAAAAACTTTTGTAAAAGTTTACATTTTCCTATTGTGTCTCTGTGATACAATAAACAATATTCTGTAACTTTATTAATGCGTTGCATCCTTGATATTCCAAATATTTTTGCGGTATATAGAAACTTGTCAAAAAATTGGCGGTAGGCTGTCATCATTGTGACGGCCGCAGAGTTTTGAGGGTTCCTTGGATTTACTTAGTAAAACTAAAATTCTTTTCGTTTCACTTATTTTATTCCTTCATCATTCACTTTCCATGTTTCAGCATTTTTTCCCCACGTTTTCGCCGAATCCTCATCAAATTTTTCTTTTCCACGATTAAATTTGTTACCCTATACAACTGACCACGATATATTCACAACGACAGATAACTTCCAACCGAGCGCACGAATCAAGTACAGCGCCATCTTATAACTGAGTATGCGTGTGACGTCACATAGCACAAATGTTTCTTTTACTTTGAAGCGCTAGTTCATTAAAACTAAGTTTCAGATTTTCATTTTTTTTTTTTTTTTTTTTTTTTTTTTGCATCAGGTAGCCTCAGCTTGTGTCTGCAAATTGGGACATTAAACATAATTGTAATTAAATACTCTCGGCAATATACACGTTCTATCCAAACTCTAAAAGCGTCTTAATTTTTTCTTTCCATGTACTCATTGTCGAGGAATGTACGTGTACGTTAAAATCCAATGTCCGTCATACTATGCGGATAACCGATGTCTTCCTCTGGAATCTATTTACCCTTCCCTTTTCTATTATAAAAGCTGTCTTCTTCTCTTGTGGCCCGTGCGCCGTAGACATCTCGGTGGAACACAGGTCCTCACAACGTGCGGTGGACCGCGTAATACTCTCTGGTCGCTTTCTTCAAATCCCTTTGATCTTTTGTGGCGCTTCTTCCATCATGTGCCGCTGACAACAGAAAAACTGCCAGCTGGATCTACAATAGTCCTCCGAGATGCTAAGTACAGCAACCCTTTGTTTATCCATCGCCCACAGACTATTATCCTTCCATGTCTGGTCTTAACATGTATAGAGCCGGGCTGAGTGGCTCAGACGATTAAGGCGCTGGCCTTCTAAGCCCAACTTGGCAGGTTCGATCCTGGCTCAGTCCGGTGGTATTTGAAGGTGCTCAAATACGACAGCCCCGTGTCGGTAGATTTACTGGCACGCAAAAGAACTCCTGCGGGACTAAATTCCGGCACCTCGGCGTCTCCGAAAACCGTAAAAGAGTAGTTAGTGGGACGTAAAGCAAATAACATTATTATTATTAACATGTATAGATATCCACTTCTTCATCTGCACCCATTACTAAAATATGTTAAACTAGCTGTAGTACCTGGCGTTGCCCGGATAGTTTCTGAATACTTCCCTTTAAGATTTGCATTACCAGTTATGTGTGAAGTGAATTTTTATAGAATTCCTTTTTGACTTGCAGATTGATATGCTACGATCTATACTGTAGTTTTAGAATTATTTAGATGTGTTTGATTTCAAGTTTTAGATTATTTAATTTTCGAGTAAAACTTCGTCTTTATGGAGTTCGAATCGACTGGGAAGTATTTGATCCTGTCAAAAATTAATAAGTGATAACTATATGTATTTAGCCGTCGCACTATAGATACGATGTACAGGATTTCAACTGTCAATGAGACTGTCCCCCTCTCGCTCCCCACCCCCAGGAGAGAAAAAATCAGGATTGTCACCATTCATCTCAGTGACCCCGAAAACTTTAGATTCGACACTGTTTACGATTATTTTTATATCTCACTCCCCCCTCACCCTCACCCCAAAGGGGGATGAACATGAACTTTAAAAAATTCGGAGTGTCACTATTCATTTCAGCGACCACAAAAACTATGGATTCGATACTATTCTAGATTATTTTTATAACATCCTCTGCCCATAAGGGTGCTAGGGGTGTCTTACCCCCACGCGGTTCGTCTCCTGATACTTATTGATAAGTGTACAAAGTTTGGTGAAATTGCTCCAGTGGTTTAGGACGAGATGTGTAATTTACACACCCACACACACGCCCACGCACACATACATCAATTTTTATATAGAGTAAGAAGAAGAAGAAGAAATTTTATATATAGTTTTTCGATTATTTTTATCTCACCCCTTCGCCCCCCACTTGGACCTGTAAAAAATCCGGAGTATTTCTATTCATTTCAGAGACCCTGAAATCTATGGATTCGAAACTGTTTTCAATTATTTCTATATCTCACCCCCCATTCACTCCCCACCTAAAAGGGGGCTGAACTTGGACTTTAAATTTTTTGGAGTATTACTTTTCAACTCAGCGACCCCGAAAACTATGAATTCGGCACTATTCTCGATTTTTTATAACTAACCCCCTGAATCCCCTCCCTTAAGGGCGCTAGGGATGGCTTACCCCTACAGTGCTCGTCTTCTGATAGTAAGTAATACGTGTACCAAGTTTGGTTGAAATTGCTCCAGTGGCTTAGATGTTTCATTTACACATATACATCCATTTTTATATATAGTAAGATAAGATAGGATTTTTATACTTCACCCCCTTTCCATCCCCGCCCAAAGGAGTCCTATGAGTGCCTTACACAACAGTATATTTTTTCCAGATAGTAAGTCTTATGTGTACCAATTTTGATTGGCAGCTATGCTCAAACGTACATGCATAATCTCGCTGCTCTAGAATCCTGGAGCTGACGTTGCCATGGTTACGGCAGTTCATCTCTTTTATCCGATTCCTAGAGCAGGGGTAGTGTGGTGCCAATATCTCCGTAACGGTTCGTTTTACGGCCTTAAAACATAGTTTTCGGGCCCGTAGGGCTTACCGAATTTTGTTCTTAGCGTCAAGAGGATTAAATTGAGCTTTGTCTCGTCCTTATACGACAAATTCGATATTTTTCCTATATTAGCCTATTTTTTTTTAGTTCCGTTTGGGCCTGCTATGGACCACGTGGTTCTTATCTCTAGCAGCTTTCTTCTTTGACCAGTACTCCTTCATTCTTGCACTGTGAATGTCTTTTCGCTCCTGAGTCCATTTCACACCTCCTCCCGGACGTACTGTTTTTTCTGTTAGTGACTGGAGAGAGTTTGATGTTCTGATCAACGTTCTGTACCTATTCCTGTCATAAATTTCACTGGGAGCAATGTCCAATTCTTGAAGGTCTTTTCTGACGAGTCTTGCCCACTTGGCATTAGTCGCTTTCCCTCTAGAGATGGTGTGGAAGATTCTGGAGGTGAGCCTCTGATTGTCCATTCTCATGACATGACCGTAGAAGTTCAATCTCCTCTTCCTCATAGATGTTGTAATGCTCTCCAATTGTTGGTACAGTTCGTTGTTGTGCCTGATTCTGTACTTGCCTTCTTCTTTAATGGGGCCCATGATTTTTCTCAGGATCTTCCTTTCCTTCAGCTCCAGTTTTCTAAGTTGCCCTTTTCTTACCATGTTTAGGCATTCTGAGGCGTATAGTACTGACGGTCTCACTACAGTAGTGGAATGCCTGATTTTGAGGTTAAGGGAGAGGGATTTGGATTTGTACATACTCTTACATAGGTGGTAGGCATTTTCCAATTTGATGCATCTGCTGTTCATGGCCTGATCTTCATTCATGTTTGGGGTTATCCATTCTCCTAGGTATTTGAAGGAGTTAGTCCTTTGTACTGTTTTGTCCCCCAGTGGGATTGATTTGGGTGCATCTTTGATGTTGGTGATAAACTGTGTTTTGTTGATGGCGATCTTCAGCCCTACTTTAGCTGCTATGTGGTCGAGAGAGGATAGTTGATGGATAGCTTCCTCTACACTGGATGCCAGGAGTGTAAGGTCGTCTGCGAAGGCTAAACAGTTGACTGTTAACTTGTCTTTCTTGTAGCCAATTCTCAATCCAGAGTCATCCTGTAGCATTTTCGTCCACTCACGAATGACTTTTTCAAGTAGGCAATTAAAGAGGATTGGAGATAGGCCATCCCCTTGTCTAACACCTGTTTTGATCTCAAATCTCTGGGACAGTTCCCCTCTGAATTTGATTCTGGCAGTAGTGTTGGTAAGAGTTGCTTTCACTAGATTCAAGGTTTTCTTATCTAGTCCCAGTTCAGCGAGTGCCTGGAAGAGTGACTCTCTATCTACTGAATCGTAGGCCTTCTGAAAGTCAACAAATGTTGCCACGTAGGGTGAGGTGCTTAGGTTTTTGTATTTTTATATCTCCACCCCCGTGCTCCAATTCTTTTGAAAATAGAATACAGCCCATGTTACTCACTGGCAATGTAGCTTTCTATAGGTGAAGACATTTTTAAAATCGGTTCAGTAGTTTTTGAGTCTATTCGTTGCAAACATACAGATTTTTCCTCTTTATAATATAAGTATAGATATGTTGACGTAGAATGAATGCTCCTCGTAGTATTTGCTGATAATGGAATAATAATAATAATAATAATAATAATAATAATAATAATAATAATAATAATAATAATAATAATAATAATAATAATCCTTCTACTACTTGTCCCACATCTATGGGGTCGCTGGTGTGAACTGTACCGCACTTGTGGATTTGGCCTTTTATGACTGGATGCCCTTCCTGACATCAGCCGTGTTTGGAGGATTTAATCACTATTGCGTGTTTCTGTGGTGGTCGGCAGTGTAGTGTGTTGTCTGAATATGAAGAGGAAAGTGTTGGGACAAACACCCAGTCCCCAAGCCAGGAGAATAATTAATCAGACGCGATTAAAATCCCCGATCCGCCCGGAAATCGAACCGGGACCCTCTGAACCGAAGGCTTCAAGGCTGACCATTCAGACAATGAGTTGGACAATACCAATAATAATAATCTAACCTATACTGTACAACTAAAAGCACACTTCCAGACACAAAATTTTGGTGGACAGAGGAACAAACCAGCCTACGGGCTAAATATCCAACATAAATACACAATTCGTCAATAAACTTGCGTAGTTCTGCTATATGACAAGCAGCGTTTAGGGCAATTTCTAGCAAATGCCATTATTTCAAGCTATTCTAAAAGCACAAAAGTTAAACACTTTATCCATAAAACGTAGACTTTTGTCAATTAACTACCCTAGAAATCTCTATAATAGAGCCTAATGAGATAAAGTAGGAGATAATATTGTTATAGGTGAAAACAAACAAAAAAATCGTCCTGAGATTCAGAATTGAGAAATCAGGAAATATATTGTACAGTCAGTGAAAAAAAAGTGAGCGCACGTTATTCTGTAAGTTCCTTCTAAGTACATATTCTTTAAAAACAATTTTATTGGTCCTATGGATGTAATATTCGTGTTTGGTATGCATAGCGTTTGTATGTAGGCCTACATGAGAGGATACTAACACTTTGTTAATTATTAAAATTAAGTTTGAAAATATTGAATGTGAGGAATATACAATACCAAGCGCTCATTCTTTCTTTGAGGTATTTTACATTTCGTTCGAAAATTTCCGGACTTCCTCTTTCCAAAAGTGTACTCTGGCTTTTACTTATTGTACAGGCCAAAATATGAATAGAGGTAAAATATCTAAAAGCTCATTCTATATGTTCCCTTTCTTTAGAACCACTCGATTGTGATTTGTTAGATATCTAATTAGAAAACACTACCTTGCAATGAACCTTAACCCCAACATAATCTCAAGCACTGGAAATGCTGCTTCTCTGGTGTGAGATAACTGAAGTGGCACCTCCTAGTCATATATACATGTCAACAATAACGTGTTTCCATTGTTTCCTTGTCACAGCTGTGGGCGGGAGAACAAGCGCTTTCTCCGCCTTTCTCGACACTTTTGTTTCTAAGTGTGCGGTATGTAGGACACAACGAACAACTGAAATACTATAGACTTGTTAATATACATGGTCGCATTCTTTGCTGAACGGCCACCGGCCACTCCCGTCAACACACTTGTCGCACCCCACGCAACACTCCATTAAGTCATTGTTCCCATACGAGTGGTCTACACTCCAAAGGATTTGCAAGGAATGAAGGAGGAAGCTGCCGAGATTGGCTAATGCGAGGCTGGTAACGTAACTAGAAAGGCATAAATGAACAAATTAACAGATTTGTTATACTAGAGATACAATCTTGACAAACCAACAGATAATGCGCAATGTTCTCCAGTGTTGGAAGTCGGAGCCTTCTATGCGTAGCGGGTGAAATATGACTTCGTCAGTACTGTATCAGGGGTCACCATAGGTAGAATATCCAGAGGGAGATCCAGGAAAATGGAATACTACGTAACGCATTTAGTTCAAGCCTGTCTCATACATCAGAGATGGAAGTACCATCACAATATAATAATAATAATAATAATAATAATAATAATAATAATAATAATAATAATAATAATAATAATAATAATCAACAGCCTGTTTCCATTCATTCGACCAGGTCAGGAGTGGAATAAATTTAGCGGTGAGGATTGAAATTGTGTAGGCTGTCGAAGCCTTTCGCACTCCCCTGGGGCGGTTATTAATGACTGAAAGATGATATGAAATGATATTGGAGAGTGTTGCTGGAATGATGACAGGGAAAACGGTAGTACTCGGAGAAAAATCTGTCCCGCCTCCGCTTTGTCCAGCACAAATCTCATATGGAGCGACTGACCACGATTTGAACCACGGAACCTAGCGGTGAGAGGCCAGCGCGCGACAATAATAATAATAATAATAATAATAATAATAATAATAATAATAATAATAATAATAATAATGCAGGCCCCTTTACTTAGATCTAAGGTACATGCAATCATATCATGCATCCCGGGTTCGATTTTCGTCCCGTTGAATAATATTAATCTTCCACGAATGCTGTAAATTGAGCAGGGCTCATCAATCGTCGTGATGTCTGATACGGGAAGTTGCTAACTATGTGAAGAAAAATCACTATAGGTGAAGGAGTCGCTACGCAAACCACATCGCACTTCAGTACCTGCAGGTCGCCTACCACCTACTGTATATATGAAAATTGACTGACAACTTAACAAATGCATTTACTGTTTAACGGACATGATGTACCTGTGATGTTAATCTTTGCCAACACTTTGTCGTAGGAATAAAAATACATTTTTTTCGAGTCTGGAATGGGAAAGAGCTGTGACCGTGAAGGTAGTTGTCGTAGTCATAAATTAAGACACGGCCTCGGTAGGCCTATATGTGAAAAATGAAAATCCACAGCCTGTTTCCAGTCATACGGCCGGGACTGGAAATGGTATGAATGAAGTCCCATCTAGCGGCGAGGATAAGAATTGTGCCGTCTGCCGAAGCCTGTCGCACTCCTCTGGGGCAATGATTAATGGCTGACGGATGAAATGAAATGATATTGGAGAGTGTTGCTGGAATGAATGATGATAGAGTGACTGGGATTTGAACCATGGAACTCAGCTGTGAGAGGCCGGCGCGCTGCCGCCTGAACCACGGAGGCTCCTTTGCTGACTAAATATTTTCTAATTTAAAGTTTCCTTCAGATATGAACTGAAAGCGCTCGCCAAGTACGGAGGTCTATCGCTCCTCTGAAACAGACTGCTGCTGCCTTCACTGCAACCTGGTGACCTATCAGGTGTTGCAGGAAGCTGCCAGTAAAGTGAGAGTGGTGGAGAAGAGCGGAGTTCGTTCACCCTGTTACGTCATGACACAATGCATCTTCCAGACATGTTTCAAATCTCTTACCCCATCTTCGTTAATTAAAAAAAAGAACGACCGAACAGACAGTTGGCTGTGTTGTAAGGGGTACGCAGCTGTGAGCTTGCGTTCGAGAGATAGTAGATTCGAGCCCCACTGTCGGCAGCCCTGAAGACGTGGTTTCCCATTTTCACACCAGGAAATGCTGCGGCCGCTTCCTACCCACTCCTCGCCCTTTTATATCACATCGTCGCCATAAGATCTGTTTGTGTCGGTGCGACGTAAAAGAAATTCAAACAATAATACATTGAAATTTAGAAATAATATTTGGAAATAGGTATCGAATGTTTCTTAAAAAGTAGCTTTCAGTCCGGTTGACCTGCGTTTAATGTCCGCCCCTAGTTTTGGAGAATGAAACCTGCATAAGTCGAAGTAACCTTCAGGTAACACGACTTAGAAGAGACGTGGTTCAAAATTCCGCTTTTGCGCACTTTACTGACTTTCTGAACTCAAGTTCGATACCGGTTCAGGTCGGCGGCATTTGAAGGTGCTCAAATTTGCCAGCTTTTTTGTCGGTAGATTTATGGGCGTGTGAAAGAATTCTTGAGGGACAAAATTCTGGCAAATCGGAGTCTCTGAAAACTGTAAAACGGGTTACTGGAACGTAATTTTTTTAGTTCGTTTGGGCCGTCTGAGGACCACTGTGCTTGTGCTTTGGCTGTGTTGTTGTTCTTTTCGATTGTTGCCGCTTCTTACTGGTACCTTCTGTTATTATTATTAACTTTACGTCCCGCTAACTACTTATTAGGTTTTCGGAGACGCTGAAATGCCGAAATTTGGTCCCGCACGAGTTCTTTAACGTGCCAGTAAATCTACCGACACGAGGCTGACGTATTTGAGCACCTTAAAATATCACCGGACTGAGCCAGCATCGAACCTACCAAGTTTGGGCTCAGAAGGCAAGCACTCAACTGTGCGAGCTACTCACCCCAGATTTATTATTTATTTATTTATTTTATTTATTTATTTATTTATTTATTTATTTATTTATTTATTTATTTATTTATTTACATCGATACTGTGGGCTGTGAATACACAAGGCACGTGGCAGTTTTTTTCTCATGTTTATACCCTTTTATTCATGCTCGCCGAAATTGTTTCAAACTCAGTCTTCTCCTGTTGTTCTTTCGCCGAGATGTTCTGCTGGTTAGAAAATTACTTCTCAGGATTATCCTTAAATTCTGCAATTTTATTTTGAAAATGGATGAATTTTTGCCTGTTTTATACCACCGTCATGTGAGTATTTTATGACTCAATCTCTCTGGGTTCATTCCAGAAGAGGTCAATTTCCTCTTTTTCATGGCAGTGGTGATCTTGTTGATCTTTGCACTTAACTAATTCCTTGTTGTACCTCATACATTCATGTTTCTAAGCTTTTTCGTCTAGCGGAGAAATTGACATGTAACTTTTTTCCTGTCCTTGTAACATCGGGACATTCTTATGTTGATATACTGTGTAAGACAACAGTGCTGATGTATTAAATAAATGAGTCTGGAAAGTTAAGCAACAGATGGGATAGTTATCAGTTGGATAGGCGTTACTGGCTAATGGAAGACCAGAAAAATTTGGCAACTCTATCGCAAGAGAAATCTGGTCCAAGGAATTGACCAACCTGCGGACACTATCTGACAATCAAGTTTACAGTCGCTATGACGTGAAGCTTTATTTGGTATACTGATAAAAGTATAGTTCATTCCCAAATTATGTGTTGCAATTATGAGAAACTATGCCATCCAAGTTGTTACGTCCTTAGTACGTCCTTAGTATTGAACAAAAAATTGCTATTTAAAAAATTCATCTAAAATTGATCTATAAGCATACATACATATTCATTATAGATTTCTATGCCTTTCATCGTTCAGTCTTCAAGCCTCTGTGAATTTACTAATCGTCGCCACCATCCTCTATTTGTAAGTAGTTCTATAGCCACGTTTAGTTCTCTCTTATCTTTAAAAATCGTTGGAAACTGAGTCTAACCATCGTCGTCTTAGTCTCCCAGTACGTCTCTTACCCTCCATACCAGAGTCCATTATTTTTCTAGGTAACCTATCCTTCTCCATTCACCTCACTTGACCCCACCACCGAAGCTGGTTTATGCGTACATCCATTCAGTTCATTCCTAACTTAGCCTTTATTTCCTCATTCCGAGTACCCTCCTGCCATTGTTCCAACCTGTTTGTACCAGCAATCATTCTTACTACTTCGATGTCTGTTACTTATGATTAAGATATCCTGAGTCCACCCAGCTTTCACTCCCGTAAAGCAAAATTGGTCTGAAAACAGACCGATGTATAGTTTATTCCGGGAGCTGACTTCCTTCTTACAGAATACTGTTGATCGCAACTGCGAGCTCCCTGCATTAGCTTTACTGCACCTTGATTTAAGCGCGCTTACTATATTACCATCCTGGGAGAACACACATCGTAAATGCTTGAAATTATCTACCAGTTCCAGCCTTGTACCACCAATATGACATTCAGTTCTCTTGGATTTCTTATCTACGGACATAAATTTATTCTTAGGAAGGCTAATTTTCATACCATACTCGTCGCACCTATTTTGAAGTTTCAAGATATTAGACTGCAGGCTTTCAGCACAATTTGCCATTAAGACCAGGTCATCAGCATAGGTTACACTGCTTACGTTTTCACCTAACTGAATCCCTCCCTTCCACTTAATATCTTTCAGTAAATGATCCTTGTAAACTACGAACAGTAAAAGTGAAAGATTACAGCCTTGTCTAATCCCTGTAAGTACCTTGTACCAAGAGGTCATTCTACTGTCAATTCCTACTACAGCCCAATTGTCGACATAAATGCCTTTGATTGATTTTAATAATCTACAAGCGGTATCAGTTAATAAAATTGTGTAACTGATTTCATAAACTAATGTGTGGGGAGCCTTTATGAGCCAATGAGGCATCCTCCTGACAGAAGTGTTTCTTAAGACCGAAGCTTTTGCAAAATTCTGTGTTCACTCTTAATAGTGTCCCTAACCGTGACATTGTTGAGGTCGGAAATAGTCTTAAAATATTTTGTTGTTGGCTGCTAGATCGCTTTTCTCTATTTCAACTGCCATTGTTGTTTCTTTTACAGACTCAAAACGTACGATGGGGTCAATAATATATTCCGATATAGCTTTTCTGTCGATCACTATGATGTCGGATTGATTTGTTGCAACGCAGTGAACTTCTCGTAAACCTCGCAGTTCTTCTTTAGCCTCTATAAAATAATTCACTTATGTACTCAAAAACTTTAAATAACTGAGCTGTCTAAACTTCTGACAGCAGTTGGAGAAGTCGGTTGCACTTTCCTTATTAATCACCTCATAATGTGTAATATCTTTCAAATTATAATTAGCACGCAAGTTTTACAGACTCGTTTTTCTCTCTCCTTTTGCGTACAAGTCTGCTTCATGAAAACTGTGCTCACGAGTGATCAGAAGGAATTTTAATTTCCATTAATGCAGGATAAAAACAAAAAGGCTTTCAGTCGCAAAAATAAGAGTATTGTTGGTTTGTTTCATCTGGGTAACTATTCGGTCAAACTTCAATGCGTCTTGTTAATGTTTTCAATACAGTTCTCAATTAAATCAATTTATTTAAAGTCGAATAATGAAAAAGTTGTACGAGCTCTGCCTACGTGATTAAAAGCTGTTAAAAGTGATGTATGATATCCTGCAAAATACCTGCTGTTAGAATATTTATGACATAAAATCTTCTAGGAACTAACACAGGTAATTTATACTTGCTTAAACATATTTTGATAATTTCCTTTCTAAACTTAAGAAATACAAATTGATTTATTTTCTCTTTCAATAGATTTCAATGGGATATGAATTAATTGATCAATCAATCCATAACTAGTGCTGTATTTATTCCGGTAAAGGCTAGAACAAATTTGTTGTATGCGCGAGTATAGGAACATAGTTTTGTAGCCATTCTCTTTTAGTATGGTGTGAAAGTGTTGTTCATAGGGTCGATGGGTGTGTGCATTAGATTGGGTCTGATAGACTGATATACGATAACAATCTGACTCGCTGAAGAAAGCAATGGGAAACTACTGTACATCATTCGTCATTTCATTCATATACCTCTTTAGTGATGCCCAGGTTGTTTGACAGCTTATGGAGGTGCTTGGATTACCCGATAGGTAACTTTAAAACTACACAGTCAATACCGCGTAACTAACTCGGTCCTTACGAACCTCAGTGCCACAGTCGGTTAGTCTTTACCCTTCTGTCCTCAAGGCAGCGTGTTCAATTCCGAATGCGCTGAGTGCCACTGCGGAAACCGGTGAAAATTTTTGTATTTCCTGCTAGGCCACGGCGGACAGGGTAAACATAGTGTCGGCCCACAGAGTAAAATTACGAAAAGAAAGATTGGCTCCCAACGTGTTTATGTGCAACAATTACCTGTCGTTGGTTTCTGGCACGCTTTGAAACTCATCCGGGACAAAATTCTAATAAAGGAAAGTCTTTTAAAATGGACAGCAGTTGATGGGATATTAAACGCACTCTCTATAGGAAAAGTGTCGCCGAATCCCACACTTGGCGTTCCTAGATATTAGGTTCTGTTCCCTCTCACACTCTGGGGATAGGTGTATATTAGCTAACTCATAGAAGCGCTGTGGTAAGCTTCTTTGACCCTTAATGCCTTAATGGCCTTCGGTTCAGAGGACCTTAGGTTTGATTCCCGATGGGGCCGGATATTTTTTTTGCAACGCTTGGATAATTTTTCGAGTTCGAGAACTGGGTGTTTGTGTGCGTTTTGATACACGTCGTCTTTTACGAACACACTCCATATCACACCCCTCCACATATTGAAACAAAAACCGACCGTAAAACTGCGCTTAATCCACTTCTAGTATTGATCGCAAATAATAATAATAATAATAATAATAATAATAATAATAAAAGTAATAGGGAGAAGCAGAGGAAAAAGAACCACGAGAGCCTTCTTTCAAATTGATGACACATGCACCAGCGGAAATACCATTGACATACGGGACTGAAGACGTTGGTATTCCTAACTTCCAAAACGAGGCAACGATAGTAAACAAACAAGTTGCACCAGAACCGTTAGACCTCTTTGCTGTTTATTGTAGTCAACACACGGAGTTTAACAAAGCGCAATTCATTTTCATGTTTACGAAACCAACCTGTTTGCCTTGATTGATACTGTGTACATGTTACGAATACGGTGAAATCTTCAGATGCTCTATCAGTAAAATACTTTCCTTTCTCTCTAAGGTGTTCAGGATTCCGTAACTGGGTAACCTTGGTAGTTTGACAACCCATAAATGACGTGGATGTCAATTCATTGTGTAGTTGCCTTACAGCACAGCAACTTTAGGGGAAGCTGATCCACCCATAATGGCTAATGCCTCTTATAGCATCTCCCCCTGTTGTGAAATAGTCTGACTGAATAGTTCTGGTATCATCTG
The DNA here is from genome assembly GCF_040414725.1 of Anabrus simplex. Classification (NCBI taxonomy): domain Eukaryota; kingdom Metazoa; phylum Arthropoda; class Insecta; order Orthoptera; family Tettigoniidae; genus Anabrus; species Anabrus simplex. Next base: position 98,954,606 of record NC_090270.1, on the reverse strand, counting down.
GGGCGGTGATTTAAGGCCTGTTATACTTCGGGATATCATTAAAAGATGTTCATGTTAAGAATTATCACAATTGGAATCACCGCAATTCCAATCCGGGACACTCAAAATGTGACGTACGTCGCTAATTTACTGCACAAACTCTGGATATTCATTTTTTATTTTTTGTGTCATTAATTATGGGAATCGTTTGTGCGGATCCTTGACCGAATGATTAACGTAGTGGCTTTCTGTTCAGGTAATTTTAACTTTGTGTGGTTAAATCCTCTGATACTTAATTCAAATATGTCAGTTCTAAATTGCAGTCATTAATTTGTAGGTGTTTACTGAATTTATGCACTGTTTATCCTCTAAAAACACAAATAATGGGCAAATGGATAGCTCTATCACAAAATAAAACCCAGCATACGAACTTAAATTTCAGTCTTTTAATACAAAGGAGGCAATTGTAATTCACCAGGAAATTAGACTTTAGTGTAATAAACACGCGTTCCAGAGCACCTGCCAGCCGAGTGCTGTTGGGATGGAATTTGAGCGGTTCTTGGTAGATTCTGAAATTCAAACTGAACACCAGAGTGCGCGAAGGTTGCTGCTTAAGAACGGCTCGTCAACGAAAGGTGCAAACAGAAGTCATTGACATCGTCAACTATCAGCCCGCCAACGACGGATACTTTCTGGCAGTATGTGATATAATCGACATATCGCATTTTATCATTCTTGTCTCACTGTCTCAGTTTTTAATTCAGGAACATTAGTACACTTTTAAACACATCCTGTTCATATTAAATATGGTTTCATTCTCCTGAGTATCTTACAATTTTCCTTTATGCATAATAGAAGGTAACGCTAATCGCTAGAACTTGTGACAGATATTATAACGTTTAGAAGAAGCATAGTAATGAAGAGATCGTTTTTGTGAAGGGAGCTATAACAGTCTGTCGAGTTCTCTGACACGACATGAATAAACAAATATGACAGCCTCGGTAAACTTGTGAACACACCATCTGAAGTCAGCCCTTACAGGAACAAAGACCATCCCGTGTTTCAGAACATAAACGCAAATATATACCTTAGGTTAGCAGGTCTAGAGGCATTCCTAAAGTGAACAAACGAGAATTGTAATAGCTAAAAGAGAACGACTCTTTATGATATACTAAGCCCGGGGAAAGAGCAGAGGTTCTAATTAAAGAAGTCAGCATTAAAACCCTACTCATTTAAGGTACGTGTAATCTCTGTATACAACGATTACCAATACGATAGTCACCTCTACAACGATAGAATATTCTAGCCCCTACATTAATCCTATTAATCCATTCATATCATCTCGATTTAATGACACTCTCGATAAAGATAAATCTCTCTACTAAGATTGCTTTTTCAGACCCTACTGACGTGGTTTGCTTCAGGTACTACGATAATATATGAAAGAGACTATTCTTTCCGATTAATGTGCAAAACTAGTTTGATCAAACGGAACAAAAATGAGGTAGCATTAGTAAATAATACCGTATACTACTGTTCATTTTTGCCAATTGCACATAAGGTAATCCCTATGGCGCAACACCCCCGAAGGGCCATGGCCTACCAAGCGACCGCTACTCAGTCCGACGGCCTGCAGATTACGACGTGTCGTGTGGTCAGCACGACGTATCCTATCTGCCGTTATTCTTGTCTTTCTAACCCGAGGCCGCTATTTCACCGTCAGATAGCTCCTCAATTGTAAACACATAGGCTGAGTGGACCCCGAACTAGCCCTCAGATGCAGGTAAAAATCTCTGACCTGGCCGTAAATCGAACCCGGGGCCTCCTGGTAAGAGGCGGGCACGCTACACCTACACCGTGGGGCCGGCGAGCATGACGTTAGGTATTCTAGTTTTAATTTTGGGGTATTCTTTGTTTTATATGTGCTAAAATCTCTTTTTTGTCGGAATTAAATGTTCTGCATTGTGAGGTTACTTATTAATGCAGTTAAATTGTACGATGTTTACCTGAACACTGTCGAAATGAGAATGAATTACGGCTAAATCCTCGATATAACGATAACTCCTTCTACAATAGTATCTTTCTGTGGTCCGCTCGATTCTGTATCAATATCGAGAAATGTATTCATGTAATGTACGTGTTAGTAAAATAGGAGTGTAGTGCGGGTACTTCTATTAGTGTGGTCAAAAACAATTTTCAGTATAAAGTGTTCTATACATAATTCCACGTGCAAACACCACGTTATCATTTGCTAACTTCTCTGAGCCTCGAAGCTATTTTTCGGCAATTAATTATTACTAGAGCCAGAAGGTTTAGGCCAGAGCCCCTCAGGATGCATGCACGGGTGCAGTGCGCGGCGCAAGATGCACAAGACGACTTCGCTAGGTTGACCAGAGTGCGGGTCCCCCACTCCTCTATTTCGAGCAATAGCTCTGTCTCTCTCTTTCCCTACGCCTGTCTCTCTCGCTCCGCTCCGCAGCGCTCCACTATCCGAGCCAAGTTGAACCGAGCTTAGCCGAATCGCCCCGGAACAAAACGCTGGTCGAACCGAGCCGAGTCGGACCGATACACTGTGCACAGAACCTCTGCTCCTCGGTTTGCACGCGTGATATTTTGGGCGTTTGAAAGGCCCTGGTTTAGGCAGTAGATTAGAATGCAAACTGATTTGTCGAGTAGGAGGCGTAATCTAATCCGCTCTTCTGTAATGTAAGGGGGAGTAGCATGACCTTCAGGGGTTAGAAGATGCCGGGCCCCTAATGTATATGCAAATCTCGTAGCAGAACTGTTGTTCGGGCTAGTATATACGTTTTACTTGCTTCAGTAAGTTTGTATGCCTAAAAATCCGGCTCTAGTTAAAACACTACCAATGATTATACGGCAAAATTAGTGTTACCATTGAATTTAGGATACTTATGTTAACTGATTTATTATTTTATTTTTGCTATTTGCTTTACTTCGCACAGACACAGATTGGTCTTATGTCGACGATGGGAGAGGAAAGGCCTAGGAATGGGAAGGAAGCGGCCGTGGCCTTAATTAAGGTACAGCCCCAGCATTTGCCTGGTGTGAAAATGGGAAACCACGGAAAATTATCTTCAGGGCTGCCGATAGTGGTGTTCGAACCCACTATCTCCCGATTACTGGATAGTGGCCGCACTTAAGCGATTGCAGCTATCGAGCTTGGTGTTAACCGATTATGCACTCACATTACATTGAAATCTGTCTGGTCCGACTCAAAAAGTTCCCGTTTGGGTGCCATTTCCCACTGGGTGTTACAAAATGGCTATGCCGTTTGTAGGCAGCAGAAGAAGTAAGAGCAATCCTTCTGTTGCATTTAGTGCTTACGTTACATTTCATGAATGGATTTGATTTCTACTCCTTCAGAAGCCTTCGTGGCCTGTCTTTAGAGGGCTTTGCTTATGTTCATGTACTTATAAGAAGTACAGTGGAACTTCGATATCTCGAATCATCTCGGGAGCTAAATTTTATTTCGAATTATCGAAATTTCGGGAAATAGAGAATATTGTTCTTGAGCATTTAGGCCTATAGCGCATAATTGAATCACATGTATTTACGGGCTTATACTGAATACAGTATTCGAAAATAAATTAAGAAACTCATATTTTACGGTATCACTGTAATTAAAACCGTATTAAAGTAATTTTTTAGAAGACAGCCAACGGCCGTAGCCGTGTTGAAACACCGGATCCCGTGAGATCTCCGAAGTTAAGCAACATTGGGCGTGGTCAGGAGTTAGATGGGTTGCCACGCGCTGTTGGTGGGGGGTAAGGGAATGGAGGAGCGGAAAGGAACTGGTCACCCTACCGCACGTAAACTCCGGCTCAGGAACACCTCTGCGGAGGTTCGGACCTCCCTTCGGGCAGAACAACCCTTACCTTACCTTTAGAAGACAGAATGCAGCACATATAGTAGTGACACGAGAAAAATACCTCCGATAACACCTTTGGAAAAAATCCTTTTTGACTCTTCTGTTTTTTTACTCTGTATGTAGGTACGAAATCACTCAGCCAAGATTCGTAAATGGTGCTTGTTATCCAGGACTTCTGGAGTAGCTCTCGTACGTGGCCGGTAATGAATTCACATCCGAGAAACAGCGAGGCTTCGCCTATTTTACGATCACTAGAAGTTTGTTTTTAGGTTTCCGTGATATTAGCTCACAGCATCACTGTAAGCCTTTATTTACTTATGAACTGTTCCTCACAAACAACAAATGCTGTATTGCACAGTCAATGTTGTACAAAATTTGAGTTACAGAGTGTTTTTTTCTTCAAGGGAGGAAAAGTTCGCTTCGAGAAATCGAGAAATTTGTGTAAATGAATTTTGAGTGCTAGAGAAATAAGTACACGTGAAGGATAGGATGAACGGCCGGGAAATTGAAGTTGCTTCGAGATATTGAGGTTCGACTGTAGTATTTCTTGACCTGTCTACAACGTATTTCCTTATTTTGTAATACAGTACAGATGTCTTTCGGACAAGACTGCCAACCGCTTCATTTTAATAATGTACGCTGGACTGTATTCCACGTCATTGCTAAACATTAAAGAAAACATTAAAAACAACTTGAGGTGTGTTCTGAGATCACGAAGAAGGCATATTTCAGCACCTGAAGCTTTGACTTCAGTGAATGAACTAAAAAAGAATTGTGCAGATCCTTCCTGTAGAACAGGTTGCTGTCAAGTGCTGGTCATCAGAGCGACTGCTAATGAACAAGGGAGCCATGAGGTGTATACACTGTAAACACATGCTAAGTAATGTATCAACAAGGTCGTCCGGTACCTTACTCAGTGGTTCACAAAGTAGGGGACGTGCTCACCAAGGACTCGCAGAGAATATCCTGGGATGTGCGGCTATAATGGAAAGTTAATATGTTCCTGCCATTTTCTTTTCTTGTTGTTAACATTCATGAACCACGAGTTTTCAAGTTAGGAAACATTTTTTCAACGCCAAATATTATTCCTATTGAAATTCCTGTTATGTTACTGGATTTCGAACTCAAGACACCCAGGACGACTGGCTAAGCTTCTGTTCCATTAAGCCCCCAAATATAGAAACCATGGTACTTAAGCAAAATCCAAGAGTGATTTAAACTGATAAGTGATATTTTTACTGAAGTGAGCCCATTTGTTCATCCTGATGTTAAACGTTACTTATATATTCCCAGTTCTCTGTAATATTAAATTTTGAGTTTCTTCACCCTTATGTTCTGATCCTACATAAAGGGTGTGATGGCATCATTTTGGAAAAGCATGTTGACGGTCTGCTTCCAGGATTCCCTCTCCTGGGAATGGTGGATGGTATCTTGCAGGCTCTTGAGTTGGTCTGCTTACCACGATGGTATACGTCCTCTGGGTGTTCGGCTGTCAACATTTCCTTACATTATCAGCTTTTCAATTGCCTCGGGTCTCTTCAAAAACTGTCCAGCTCCATGGCTAAATGGTTAGCGTGCTGGCCTTTGGTCAGACGGGTCCCGGGTTCGATTCCCTGCAGGGTCGAGAATATTAACCATGATTGGTTAATTACGCTGGCACTGGAGCTGGGCGTATGTGTCGTCTTCATCATCATTTCATCCTCATCACGACACGCAGGTTGCCTACGGGGGTCGGTTAGAAAGACCTGCACCTGGCAAGCCGAACTTGCCCTCGGACACTCTCGGCACTAAAAGCCATATGCCATTTCTTTCTTCAGAAACTGATGACTGATAAAGATCGACAGTCTAGTTTTCACGTCATATTCAGAGTCCAATCTTGTGCCGCATATGTTGCTATGGAGAAGATGAGTACGGATATGTAGTACCAATATAGCGGCTCTTTGCACAACATACACTTCTTGGCATATAACGTGAGCGGAAAAATCAACGTTTGCATGCCTCATCCCCTGTTTCAGTCTTTCGTGTTAAAGTATTTCTTGGCTTATTCTCTAATAAACATTTATCCACAGCATGGGATGATTGGACCAGACGGTTAAATCACCGTCTTTTTGAACTTAAATTGACAGGTTCGATTCTGCATCACTTCGGGTGGTATTCGAAGGTGCAAAAATAAGTCAGCCTCCGGTGGGACGAAATTCCTGCACCTCGGCATCTCCGAAATCCGGAAATGTTGTTAGTGGTAAATTGAAGGAAACCGAGCTCCAGGTCGCAGAATAACACCGTGGTTAGGTAATCTCCAGCAGCGGTTTCATCTCAGCACAGGTTCGCTGTTCCGGATGACTATTGATAAAGTGCAAGTCATGCTACTGATCACCGATGTTTTTGGAGGACATCGCACTTATTATTATTATTATTATTATTATTATTATTATTATTATTATTATTATCGTCGTCATTACACATCGTCTCAGTTGACTTCACAAGGTTGATGAGTCCCATTCCGTCTCTCGGTGCTGGATTAAAGTACTTGTAGGAGGCGATAATGTAACTTGTGGTCTGTGGATAAGAAGACAACTCCTATTCCATTATGTGCACGCCTATGCCAGTATCAGCAATAGTCCTAATTTGTTCGTTGTACACATTATTTCGTGACCTATTACCACCCACGTACCTTTAAAACTCGTAAAACTAGTAACTGGTGCGCAATGTAACTTGGCTAACACGCCCCAGTCTGGAAGGATATCCGGTCTTAAAACCCCAGTCAACACTATACGAGATAAGAAATAATCCGGTTACACTGAGACACATTTCAATTCCAGGCAAGTCCTACGTACTGAAATACAAATGACAACCAACCCTATCCGGAGCTCGTAAAAAGTCTCACTAAAAACCAGTGCATAACTACGAAGGATGAATGAGGAGTTTATTCATTGTGATTTGTGACAAGATCACAAATTTTGACATACACTCGCAGATAATTAATATTTTATTTCAGACCATTACCATTTAGAAGGAGTGAATTCCAATTACAATTCTATTTCTAAACTTCATTTAGGAGGAGTTCTGCCGATCTGGGTAGCTCAGGCGGTAGAGCGCTGGCCTTCTCAGCTCAAGTTGGCAGGTTCGATCCCGGCTCAGTCCGGTGGTATTTGAACGTGCTCAAATACGTCAGCCTCGTATCAGTAGATTTAATAGGCCTAATAATAATAATAATAATAATAATAATAATAATGGATTTGCGTCCCACCAACTACTTTCACGGTTTCGGAGACACCAAGTCCCACAGGAATTAATTTACGTGTAAGTACGAGTAAGTCAAGCTATACGAGTCTGACGTATTTCAGCACCTTCAAATATTGCCGGACTGAGCCAGGATCGAACCTACGAAGTTGGGGTCAGAAGGCTAGCTCCTCAACTGTCGTGAGTCATTCAGCCCGGTTCAGTAGATTTACTGGCACGTTGAAGAACTTCTGCGGGACAACATTCCGACACCTCCACGTCTCCAAAACTGTTAAAGTAGTTAGTGGGATGTAAAACAAATAACATTATTAGGACTTGTTTTCAACGGTATTGTATTGTTTCGAATAAGTAGATAAGCCCACCCGGACATGTCGCAAGCTTATGAAGTCACCGATTGTTGAATGAGGCATGACGAATACGGCGTATTGCAGGTGCGCACTTTCTCTTTGCTAACCTGCTCACCTTCGGAATTCTTGCCGCATGTTACTCGCCAACGTTTGCTGATGGGAGTGAAAGATTTTGACTTACGACCTCTGCTGATTAACATCCAGGAAGTTATCTTCACTTAGCAGTTCTCAGATTTCCCTACGACAAGCAAATAATACGACTGCGAGCTTGCATCTGGGAGATAGTGGGTTCGAACTCCACTGTCGGCAGCCCCGGAGATGGTTTTGCGTGGTTTCCCATTTCGCACCAGGCAAATTCTGGGGCTGTGCCTTGATTAAGGACATGACGGGCTCCCTCCCACTCCTAGCCCTTTCCTATCCCATCGTCGCCATAAGACGTATCTTTGTCGGTCCAACGTAAAGCAAATTATTAAAAAATATAATCCCAGAGTGTTCTATAGGACTCAAAAAACTTGACTGTACGTTAAGATGATCAGTCACAGTCAACGATTTAAAATCAATAAAAGAAAACCTCTTCATATTTTGAAAAGATATCACAATGAAACTGGTCCTTTCTTCGCCGATATATTTTCTTGTTCTAAAAATGTGAATTCTCATGAATAGGTGATACATTCTATATAGTATCCGTGCTGATGACCTAGATGTTAGGCCCTTTTAAACAAGCATCGTCTATAGTATCCCAGTATCTAAATTGACAGTATGTGGAATGAATGATTCCAGTACCATCTAGCTGTAAATTAGTGTTCAGTCTGAATCTCTCAGGAGTATCCACTGTACTTCATGACTCTCGAATTAATATTTTGTTTATCTCCGTATATAATTTGGGTTATTTCGGTAGAGAAACTTGAACATGGGCTTAACTGGTCAGTTCATCCTACGTGCCCGCAAGTGAGCTCTAGTACTGACGTAACGCAGCTTATGAGTAACACTTAAAAGACTTCGTCTACTGATCTAATTTGAAACAGACAGAAACCTTGCACAGTGCTAAGACTCTTGAAGAATAACCGTCTGTCTCGTGTATATATTTTAATGTATATAGATGTTTGGATACCCAGTAGGCCTATATCATGCTGCACCTGAGATGTGTTGGCTCACACAGCGAAAGAATTGACTGTGTGTTACGGAGCGGTGATGAGCAAGCTTGTGTTAAAGATATGCTGGGTTCCACAGTCGCTGTCAGCTGCCCTGAAGATGGGCAGTTTCTCATTTGCACGCCATATTAACAGTACGGCCTTAGCCTCATTATCAGGCGCAGGGCCTCTCAAACGCCCAAAATTTCACGCGTCCAAACAGCGGCGCCGAGTTCCTGTGCACAGTGCATTGGTCCCGCTCGGCTCGGTTCGGACCAACGCTTCGTCTCTGGGCTACTCGGCTAAGCTCGGCTCAACTCGGCTCAACTCAGCTCGGATTTAGAGCGCTACGGAACAAGTGAGGAAGAGGGAGACAGGGGGAGCGAGCGAGACAGGCGTGGGGAAAGAGAGAGACATCGCTATTGCTCCAAATCGAGGAATGGGGGTCTGCACTCTGGTCAACCAAGCGAAGTCTTCGTTTGCACCGTGCACATTGCATGCACTAGGCGCATGCACCCTGAGAGGCCCTGATCAAGCGTCACGTTGAGCAAGTACCAAGCACAAACTGTCACATATTCATGTTTACATGGAGAATAACATCTTCTTGCACACTTTCTTCACAGAAGGATTACAACCGTAATGAAGCAATTCTTCTTCCCGTGTAAACTGAAGGAATTAGTTTTCAGGTGTCGATGTTTCACAGGATCAAGCACAGAGAATCGAGAGAGTAGGAGTGAGGGCCCGGAGCAAGGCGAGGTCAGATAGAACACGTCGCTCCGTACACTGGTAGATTAACTTTCCCTTGAGACTCTGCCGCTAACAGGCGCGAAGATGTTATACCTGTCCCTCGCTCTGCTAATAATAGGGAGAACATGGAACATGAAACCATGAAAATACAAGACCAGAAATACGAGACTGGAGTAATTAAAGCTTCACACTGTAGAAATGTTATTTATATATGAAATCGTTAGCAAACTAAAGCAAGCAAGCTTGTAGTTTTGCATGACTTTTGACGTAGTGATCATAACCATGGGACCTCCAATTTTCCCTGGGACGTAATGAAACTCTACAGTTCAAAAATATCACGTGAATTATCCCGGATATACCTCTGATACCTTGGAGAGAAGTGAATGACTATGCTTCTCGGCCACAAAGGAAGGTGGTGATGGTGGTAGTGATGGTGGTGGTTACTGTTTTGAGAGGAAGTACAACTGGACAATAATCCTCCCCACGGAGAAAGAAGAACCGTGTACATCGGAAACCTGTAGATGACACATTTTTTCTCACTTTTACAAGCTTACAGTAGCATCACTCCTCACCTTCTATGGCGCTAGAGTCCAGATGGGACTAGGCCTATCATGTGATCGCTGCTCAGCACGAAGGCCTGCAGATTACGAGATGACATCTGGTCAGCGCGACGAATCCTCTCGTCCGCTCTTCTTGGCTTTCTACATCGGGGCCACCACCCCGCAGTCAGACAGCTCATCAGTTGTTTTCACATAGACTGAGTGGACACCGTTCCGGCTCTCAGATGCGGGTAAAGGTCCCTGATCTCACAGAGAATCGAACCGAGGGCACTTCGGTAGGGGGCAGGATGGTACTCCAGGCCATGGAGCTGGCTCTAAGGTGTAGTCTAATTTTTCTTCTCCCCTTGCCGGATTCTTCCCAGTTATATGGGTTCGGCACTTATTGAATGGATTTAGCCTACTTTCACGGCCGGATGCCCTTCCTGACGTCAACCCTTTGTGGAGGGATGTAAGCCTATTAACTATTGCGTGTTTCTGTGGTAGTTTGTTGTGTGTATTTGAAGATGTGTTTTAGGACGAAAACGAACGCTCAGTCTCCGAGCAAGAGAAATTAACCAGACGCGATTAAAATCCCAGTTCCGAAAGGGGATCGAACCCAGGGACCTCTCAACCGAAGGTAAGGATGGTGACTATTCAGCCAAATCGACAGACTATAGTCTAATAATAATAATAATAATAATAATAATAATAATAATAATAATAATAATAATAATAGTTCACTGTGGAGTAAATGGACTTTACGTTTTCGGGTAAAAGTGTGACGTAGGTGACTAATGTTAGGCTCAGTGTCAATCATTTCATGGTAATAAAATAATAACGGCGTATGGCCTCCAGAGAGGCCTGGTGTTGATCTTTTGATTTGACGCCCTTGGGGGCTTGCGCGTCTGTGAAGAAAGCGCCTTATCTAGGATGAAATTCAATGTTGAACATAAGACAAAGACCCAGTCCTCGATCCAAAATATATAACAATGAAGGTTAAAATTCCTCGATACCTCCGGCATCCGATGGAACAAAGGGCCACGGATCCGTTCTCGTATCTGTCGAGGTGGAGCATCACTTTTCAGATTGCGCACGCAATGGAGGTGAGCTGCATATAACTTTTCAACCATATACCAGTCCTCCTGGCAATCTTAAATCTCTCCAGCATCGAACCTGGGTCTCCAAGGACGCCAGCCAGTAGTGCTAACATTTACACTACGCAGGAGGACATCTCAAGGTAACGGGTATAGAAGCAGAAGAGACCAATGTGCGAGTTGTGTATAAATGACTACATAGCACACGTATTTCATGTACAGAGGCCTGCGTGATGAACGCTGCAGGCATAACATAATGGGCGACTGTCATGATACTTTCAAATGGGGAAGGGTGACCTCGAGGTTCCTAGCTGAATTTGAAATTGCTTCCACTTACTTAAGCCAGGATACCCACTTTAATCTTACTTACCTGACCTTCATTAACCAATTCTTGACCTTTCCTGACCCCGGCAGCATTAAGTTCACGAGGTCTAGGTAGAATTTAATTTGCACACCTTTCGTGGCTCTTCCATTTTATTTGCCTTCGAAGACCTCAGTTTTTCTCTTACAACAATAAATACACCACTACCAGCTAGTTCTTCCCCAGATCCTATCCTAATATACTCCAAACATACTCACGATTATCAACCTCGCATGATATTACAAGTCCAGGAATTTCACGCAGCAGTAGCAAATAACCTCTTGTCCGCATTATGGCAGTGTAGGAATAGTTGCATAAATGGTAAGTGTAATAACAGGTCGTATCCCAAATGTCTATTCAAATCTCATACCGAAACAGTCGTGCAGGCAAGCGGAAGTTCATACTATTTTGAACTCTAACCTTTTTTGCACGAAAAACTCAGATCCAGTGTCTACAGTGCACTGTGTCTTATCTTTTGGCATAAGCAAGAATGTACAGTATAATACATATTATTTCATTGATTTCAGAGCTGTGAGCTTGCATCCGGGAGATAGTGGGTTCGAATCCCACTGTCGGCAGCCCTGAAGATGGTTTTACGTGGTTATTTTCACATCAGGCAAATGCTGGAGCTGTACCTTAATTAAGGCCACGGCCGCTTCCTTCCCACTCTTAGGCCTTTTCTCTCCCATCGTCGCCATACGACCTGTCTGTGTCGATGCGACGTAAAGCAAGTAGCAAAAAAAAAAAAAAAGATTTATTTCAGTCTCATCCTTGGCCTTGACGGTATGGATATGAATGAGGCATGAGCGATGATGATAATTCTATTCCATAACGTAGTCAGTCCCTGTTATGGTGTGAAAGTGCCTATCATAAGGTCGGTTTGTGTATGTGTATTTCAGTGGGCTTGGCAGACTGGCAGCACCTTCTGGCGCAGTGGGGAAACCAACGGAAAACTACCTCACCCCTCATTTCCTTCGTACATTTCTTCAGTGACGCATAGGCTGTTATGGAGATGTTGAGGATCAAATGAGCCTTCGGGCTGAAAATTCCAAATATAAAGCAACAACAACAATCATGAATGCACTTACGTGTACCTCAGTAAATGCTAGCTTGTCGTTCACTGACGTGAAACATAATCTGCCATGGAAAAGAGTTTTTAATTAATTTAACTTTATTTTTGTTAGATTCATTTCGAGTGACCCTGAACGTCAGTAGGATATACACTTACATCCGTTTAAAAATCAAGACCGTGGAGTCAAGATTGTTATACTCACTTGGCCTTGCAATTCCTCATTCACCTCAACCTAGCGACGTTTCCCTCCCATCAAGATAATTTCACGCTGTATTATCCGCTTAATTTTCCACCCACTTCACGCTCTTCCATAATTATGCTGAGGAAGCAAAATAAATCGAGGAATCTAAGCCTTGAAGGCCAAGTTAACTCTCCTTGTACAGGACATTGTTTCACCAAGTGATAATAGTTTCCGTGAGTGACTTCCAACTCTTACTTATGGACAAGCTAATAAGTCAAACAATAGCTACCTTCAGGTAAGGTTGGCGGCGCCCTCGACAGTTCCAAAGAGAAAGCTTCAAACCTTCTTGTGTTGTGAAGGTGCTATTTGAGTGCCTTCAGTCAAATCATAATCTGATGTCTTAATCTTTCATGTCAACGTGTGTTTACCTGGACGACACACCCTCTACCTGTAACCGAGTAATTATAGTCTTATATACGTCTATATAGCCATATATCTACGTTTTCATATCAATATGGTGACTAGTCTATAGTTATTTAGCACTACTACTAGTAATAACATACCATCAAGAACCATTTCCAGTTCATGTAAAATGAATCAATAACGACTGATCTACACTTAGGGCTTTCGACCAGGTGGCAGATTCGCTATCACTTGTTTACCAAATGACTACATTTAATCATGTGGGCGAGTCAAGTTGACTGTTCCAATAATGGTCCTACACTAAGCATCATATTGCAATAGTATTATTTAAGTAAACATAAAGGTATATGAAATAAAATGTTGTAGGTAACGAGGGCGAAATTGGGAACCTTCGTGGCTCAGACGGCAGCGCGCCGGCCTCTCACCGCAGAGTTCCGTGGTTCAAATCCCGGTTACTCCATGTGAGATTTGTGCTGGTAAAGCGAAGGCGGGAAAGGTTTTTCTCCGGGTATTCCGGTTTTCCCTATCATACTTCATTCCAGCAACACTCTCCAATATCATTTCATTTCATCTGTCATTCATTGATCATTGCCCCAGAGGAATGCGACAGGCTTCGGCAGCCGGCACAATTCCTATCCTCGCCGCTAGATGGGAGCTTCATTCCATTCCTGACGCGGTCGAATGACTGGAACAGGCTGTGGATTTTCAAACGGGGGTGAAAGTGTTTCGCGGATTCGTTCCGAAATTCCTGCCGCCTGATGACTCGGCAGTAAACATCTTAACATTATGTAAAACGTCTTTCTCGGTGCGGAACGTAAATATTATTCTACTCAAATCTCGTGGTCTTCTCTGTAATATGTCGTGAACATTCTGAGAAAACAAAACCATACCTAATTTTGGTATGATAGGCTCTCTTAAGTCCTGCTCCTTAGAAGAAAGGCCAGCAAATCGGCTTTCGGTTCAGAGGATCCCGGGTTCGACTTCCGGTGTAGGGTTAATTCCTCCGGCTCTGGGATTTGTGGTAGTCCTAATATACTTACCTTCATATACACCCAACACACCATACTACCAACCACCGCAAAAACACGAACTAGTGAATACTTATCTACACAGAGCTGGCGTCGGGAAGGGCATCAGACAGTATAAATCGACCGAATCCACATTAAAACACTGACCCTAGTACACTGAAAAATGGATAGAAGAAGAAGAAAACAATATGACGGCTCTATTAGATCCCGGAATTCCTATACGTCTGGTAAAATGCCCGCTGAGCGCTCTATTAAAAAGTTTCCTGCCGAATTTTAATATGAAAAATTAATCAGTACTTGCCCTTCTGGTACGGGCTGGATCAAATTTGTTACTTTCATTTACATGTTCGTCTCATCATCAACTTTGTCAATATGAAAGTGACTGAAATATGAACGATACTACCAATGGCATTCGTTATGCAGCCACTCCCTGTCCGAGCATTTCAGTGGGCATGACAGACAGACATGTAATAGCAACTTCTGACTCGGTGATGAAAGAAACGTGGAACTACTTCACTCCTCATATCTCTAGAATTCCTCTTCAGTGAAGGCTACCTATGGCAGTTGACGGTGGAGCTATTAAGGGTCAAAACAGCCTCCGGGCTGAATCAACATACATACTCTGCCCTATTTAGACCATGAAGACCAAAGCGCTACCTCCCCATCCCATCGTCACTAAACACTTGTATTAGCGCCGGTAGCATTAAAAGTAGGATGGAGAAAATTATGTTACATTAGCATTCCTTCATTGCTATAGAATTTTAGACAAATTGGTGTCTATAATTTATCCCACTTGAGCTCTCAAACTTGCTGGAAGTAAATGAATCGGTGTTGTCTCAGTTTAAGAGTAATTTTAATTTCGTGTGGCTATTTCTAGCCGAGTGCAGCCCTTGTAAGGCTGACCCTCCGATGAGGGTGGGTGGAATCTGCCATGTGTAGGTAACTGCATGTTATTGTGGTGGAGGATAGTGTTATGTTTGGTGTGTGAGTTGCAGGAATGTCGGGGGCAGCTCAAACACTCTGACCCCGGGCCACTGGAATTAATCAATGAAGGTTAAAATCCCCGACTCGGCCGGGAATCGAAGCCGGTACCCTCGGAACCGAAGGCCAGTACGCTGACCATTCAACCAATGAGTCGGACAGTTTAAGAGTAGTAGGTCCTACTGATGACTGACATTTTAAAATTCTACAGTTTGCCACTTATGAAAATCAAATTTAAAACACAAGCACATATTAATAAGATATAGCCTCACACAAAATTTGGTGCTGATTAGTTAATTGGTTACAAAGTTATTGACAATTGCATGGAAAATCTCCTTGTGGCAACGTTTAATTTGGCAAAGTTGTCAAAAATACTCGTATATCTAAGAAAAACTCCCAGTCAGGCGTAAACTACTGGAGATAACTTTTTCAGTTTATTCATTATTCATTCAGTAGGCAAAGCTCTACTTTCGTGCTCCGCCAGGTGTAAAAAAATATAAATATTCAAATGATAATAAGATCCAGAACTTATTTTCATTCCTGTACCATTCAAAAATCCTTTGAAAATTTCAGGTGATTCCGTATGAACTCTGCCGCAAAGAGCATTTTATACATGGCAAACAGTTGAAAAAGCTTTAAGGTAGATAAAAGCAATTCAATGTTTTAAGAAACATACTTGCTTTAGAAAACTGCCCTGGACTATAAATTACCCCCTCAAATGCTTTTTTCCTCTGACGCACAGCGTAGGCCTGCTACAAGGAAAATATACTCCAGCGGTATTATTGAAATGGTAGTCCGAAAGAACTTTGAAGCTAATTTTTTCTGACAGAGTGAGTCAAAGGGACGTGGATTTGCTCTATATACGCCGAACCGCTGCCCTTTAAATCCGGCATTTAGAACTTTGAAAATGGCGCTAGGGAAAATCTGATAGCGGGATTTGGAAGACGAAGAGTTGGTCCTTTCAAAATTAAAATTGAAAATTCACATTTTTGGTAAAACATCGCAACGTTTCAGACATGACTCCCCTTAACACCCTTAATTTACACTGACCTGTCAGTAATGATGACCGATGCTTTAAGGAGCCTCGGCAATATCAGTGTAACCTCAAACTCTGAAGAAGATAAAAGCAGTTAAACAGCAAGTTCCTGTCATCTCGCTTTGCATTCAAACAGGTTAAAAGTAACTGTCTTGATTTAAAAAGCTAATAAATAATTTAAATGTTAAGTCTTGTTGTAGTTAACTATCTTAAACTAGCAAACTTTGCAAACCCTCGATGAAGAGTTTCTTTATGCACACAGCGTTGTTTTCTGAGTCTTATTGCCATCATCCCGTCCAAAAGTTTTACAGGAGTCGGAAAAGTGTGCTAAAGTATATATACGTGGGTCATAACAATGTAATCAATTCCAGAAACGAGTTCTGGTGAAGCAATAACAGACAGAAACTTTCCGTTGAAACTGCGCCACGAAATAAAGAAAATGAATTATGTGCATTTTAGGATGACTGTAGCTTTTTATTAGAAGGGTTATTTCCTTTTATTGCCGTCGGCTTATGTGAGTATGGCTTAGCGAATATTAATGATTTCCGCGTGTCAAAGTAGGATCCAAAGTACGCTTCATTTGAAGTATTCTCAAATCCTTGATCTTCAGTTGATACAAACTGAGGATTGGATTCTTTCTTTCTTTCTTTCTTTCTTTCTTTCTTTCTTTCTTTCTTTCTTTCCTTCTTTCACTTATACAAATAATCCGTCTCTAATAATAATAATAATAATAATAATAATAATAATAATAATAATAATAATAATAATAATAATAATAATAATATAATACCGGGCGATTTGGCCGTGCGGCTGGAGGCAAGCGGCTATGAGATGCATCTGGGAGATAGTGGGTTCAAATCCTACCGTCGGCAGCCCTGAAGATGGTTTTCTGTGGTTTCCCATTTTCACACCAGGCAAATGCTGGAGCTATACCTTAATTAAGGCCACGGCCGCTTCTGTCCAACTGGTAGGCCTTTCCTATCCCTTCGTCGCCATAAAACCTATCTGTGTCGGGGCGACGTAAAGCCACCAGCAAAATAATAATAATAATAATAATAATAATAATAATAATAATAATAATAATAATAATAATATAAAAATAATAATAATAAAAAATAATAATATGAGTCTAGATGACAACCGACTAACAAAGAAAATATTGATGTACTCACAAACATTAAAGACGACAACGGATTGGATCAAACAAGTCCAAACTGATCTCTATAACGCCAACATCACACCTACAGGTATCGAAGACCGTAGTACTTTCAGACATAAGATTTACACTTGGAAAGTTGCTTCAGAAGATAAAGCCCAGCAGATTTAGGAGGAAATGGACTGACGAACATCGAGCTAAATATAGGTTCATGATGAAAGAATTCTCGAAGAAGAAGAAAAAATAACAACAAATCATTATTTGCTTTGAGATCATTTATGGGTCGAAACAAACAAAGAAAATAAATAAATAAATAAATAAATAAATAAATAAATAAATAAATAAATAAATAAATAAATAAATAAATAATATAATGTCCGCCTCTGTGGTGTAGTGGTTAGTGATTAGCTGCCATCCCTGGAGGCTCGGGTTCATTTTCCGGCTCTGCCACGAAATTTGAAACATGGTACGAGGACTAGAAAGGGGTTCACTCAGCCTCGGGAAGTCAGCTGAGTAGAGGGAGTTCGCTTCCCACCTCGGCCATCTTGGAAGTGGTTTTCCGTGGTTTCACACTTCTCCTCCCGGCAAATGCCGCTTCCTTTCCCCTTTCATGTCTATTCCTTCCAATATTCCCATCCCACTTCAAGACCCCTATTCAGCACAGCAGGTGAGGCTGCCCTGTGAGGTACTGGTCATCCTTCCAAGTTGTATCCACCGAACCAAAGCCTCACGGTCCAGGACACTCTTCGTGAAGCGATAAAGGTGGGATCCCTCGCTGAGTCCTAGGGAAAAGCCAAATAAATAATAATAATAATAGTAATAATAATAATAGCCAGATTCCTTGGATGAATGGTTAGCATTGAGGAGTTCCGTTCAAAGAGTTTAGGGTTCGGTTTACTGGCGGTTCGTGTGTTTCAATCACGCCTGGAAGACGTTCGTCTTCAAATAAAATGTCCTCTGACTTGGTTACTGGCTGTTTGTCTGTTTGTTTGTTTTTGCACACTCCTCGTAATATTCAGACACCACAACACACTACCAATCGCCACAGAAACATGCAATAGTGTATACATCCCTCCAAGTAGGGTTGATGTCAGGAAGGGCATCGGCCGTAAAACAGAGCCAAGTCAATATTTGCGATACGGTTCGCATCCGTGACCCCACCGAGGTGGTAAAGCGGTAGAAGAAGAGAAATAAATAATAATAAATTTCTGAACCATTCTAAATCAGAACCAGTGTGCAACAAGGTGGATTATCCCTCTACTATTCAGTCTTGTTTTGGAATAGATGATTCGTGAATTAATAAAATAATGGAATAAATATTTTCAGGCTTCTTAAAAACAATCCGTGCAATCCGTTTCAAAAACAGACAAGAATCAATTCAGTACATAGGACTTCGCGAATTACCGGCTCCATTTGTAAAGAACTATATGAATCCAATCAAATCCTCTTCGACAATCAACCATTAATCATCAAATTCGGAAATATCTTCGAAGTAAATAAATTCAAGTATCTACCAGTATGGATTAGTCAGGAAGCAAACATAGAAAGAAGTGATAAATTTCAAAGCGCTTACAAAATCACAAGGAACAAATACAACTTCAAAATGCAATTCGAAAATGAAAAGTTATGATGCATAACAGGCACGAATACGAAAAAACACGTAAGAAAATTTATTTTTATAAAAAGAAACTAAGAAATTCATCAAATCGAATAAAAATGACTATTAAACAGAATGGATAACACTACAACGTACCTCACACTCAAATATTTAGAATAGTTTTGCTTATTTCTGTTTAATACAATCACATATGCGGTAAATTATTGATTGTAATTTGACAGAACCTGATGATGTTCTTTTAAGAACGAAACGTGTCATTTTTTGTTTAATAGTGTGTATTTTATTCCTCGTTTAATAATGTGTTTTTATTACAGGTATATTCAGGTGTAATATTTATGTTCGACTTGTGTGTTCAACATACTGAAAAGGTTTTAAGTTGCGTTAAACGAAGACACGCAAGAATGTGTTATTGAAGAAACTATTCAAGAAGGAAAAAGTTTACAAGCCTATTAGGTGGAGAAACTTGAAAGGAAATACTATATATGGGGTGGATAGAAGAACGAAATAAAAAAGAATTCGGTGAATATATAGGTATTAGGAATAAGAGAGGAGACATTACGCTAAAACTATACACACGCGCTTGGACTTAACTATTCAATAATAATAATAATAATAATAATAATAATAATAATAATAATAATAATAATAATAATAATAATAACGGACACGTGTGAAATAAATTTGTAAATATACATAATTGATTGTGGATATTTTGGACAAGTATGGGTTCTCTTGGTGAGATAATTTTTAGATGACCATGAATTTCCCTGTATAAAATAATTTTTACATATGTATTTTTGCTAACGTCCTTTCCAGAGAAATGTACAAATATTTTGGGAATCTTTTATGATGGCGAAATTTCTCATTAAAGGTGGCATTTAGTTTGCATTGATCATACTGTTGTTTAGATAAAAAATCCCACAATTTTATTCTTGTTCGAATTCGGTGTCAGCCACCATTTTTCGAGGTACTCTTATAGGTATCTTATTAATTGGCCATATCCGACTAGAAACTAGTTTTATCTCACCAGTTTCTTATTTTTCACTATCTTGCGGTGCCTAGAGCTGGGCTGTGTGGGGAACAACCACGTCTAAGTTAAGACACCGCTAATGTTGAACATTAATGAGCAATGGACACTATGTTACTATGTTGGCGACTACATGGAACAAAGTGCACTAACGAAAATTCATTACCTTCAGGTAAATACCACTCGATAATTGTGAAAAGTATTTTATTACGAAGATTAATCAACAATTTCTTTGTCCTTCCCCTGTCAACTATATGTTCGCAAAGAGTTCGTATATGAAATTATCCCGTATTTTTAATAATGAATTGCTATAATGTATTACAATATCCATTAGATATAATTTTAGTAGTCATTTTTCCGACTTCATCATTGTATTGATGCTAGTGGATTTAAAGTTTGGACCATCATTATCGCAAAGTTATCTTTCTGAACATATGAGCCTAGCTTTCAGGAGATTTGGAATATTGAAATATTTTTTTCAATTGGGAGAATGTGAGATTTTTTCCCATTATAGCGTTTGGCAAAGAACTGGATTAATTAACAGTGCACCTGTTTATTACCTTACCTCGGCGAGCGTATTGAACAGTTACCCTCAATTAACTTCTATTCTATTTCACTAAAAAAGAAAATGTGGAAGTGAGTGTTCATACCATGACCATAATGCAACGAAGTTACCAATCTTACGTGGTATAAGAACCTTTTCTAAAAAGAAACCAAAAAAGGAAAAAACAAACCAGCCTGACGTGCTTTGGTCCGGATTCGAAGAAGATCATCTTTGTGAGAAACCGGTAAGGATGTTATTCGTTTATCACTTTCCTCGCGTTGAAATGATATCGAATTAAAATCATCTTTAGGTTACGCCACTAAATTATTTAGCTTCTACTTTTTGTGCTTTTCGAAAGTAGCAATTGTGGTTGAATTCAGTCGTTACGCCTATAGCTCAAGCATTACTAAGTGACATTGGTATCGTGACGTAATTTTGAATGGTGTAAGGAGACTTGAGGCGCATACTGCGGTTGCCCAAGAAACAGGACTGTACTGAATTCTGAAACTTCCTAATGTTTCTTTAATGAGCGAAGCTTAGTGACATACACAAACTGAGAAATAATGCCATTTTTTAACGTCTCTTCAGGTCGTACAGATAAACTCCCTCTGTAGATCAGTGGCAGGGTGTCGGATCCAGATTCCAAAATCGTAGGATTTAAACCCGGCAGAGGTAGTCGGAGTATTGACAGGTGGAATCAAGTCCATTCGACACTCCACATTGTGCGATATCGGCGTGTAAAAGATCTTTAAGCGACATATTTTGTATTTACCCGGAAAAATTAGTTAAATCTAGGCCACGTCGTCTTAAGACGTAAAAGCAATTTAATAAAAATTCTTCGCTGTAAGTCGCCCACAGATCCATTTTACTCTGCCTCCTGGTAGAGTAAAATACGATGTCGGATGTGACTGACAACCAGCCTCAAATGACGTCAAATTAAAATGCCTGCGCAAGGTAGCTGGTTTTGTACGATCGTTAATATTTTATTTTATATAGATATCAAGAGGGCTATTTTCTCCTTCAGGAATTTTTAATGTGTCTGAAGCCATCAACATGGGGTTTTGGTAAATGTCAAATGTAACCCGCCTCAGTCAGGATGAAACCCGTTATCCTAGAAAAAGGAGGACAACGACTTACCGGCTGCACCACTGAGGTCAACAAAACGAATTTATCAAGTTCTGGGTATCACCGTTGACTACTTGTTAGCACTGTAATGTCCTGAACAATTGCCTGGGTGGGGTTCGATTCCAAAGAGTACTCCGGTTGTATGGCTGAATAGTAATACTAATAATCATAATAATGGGTCGGAATCATCTTCGAATTATTCTATACATCTTATGAAAAGTCAATATTTCTAAGACTCATGGGAAAACACAAGCAATAACTATTTTCAGCTACGAGATTGTAGATCATATCTAGGTAAACCATACACTACTTGTAAGCAACCCTCAAAACCAAACACATACCACTTAATTCGTAACGAACTGTTAGATTGAGGCGCAAATGGATGAAGAGTGCAGTGGTGGTTGCTGATTCTTAGAGAAACGCTGATCACGGTTTATATATGGGACCTATTACATGTAATTACATTTCTTTCGCATTGTATTATTTTGCTAAAATCCAGTTTTCAGTTAAAGCGTGGGCTGCGTCAACGGCTGCCAATCAACCGGGAAATGCACATTTTAAAAACTATTCTTCATACAAGAAAATAAAATTTATATATTCGTAATTTTAGCTGTAAATAATGTAAATATCATGACCCTTACAACTAAAAAGTGTTTGTATACATCTACAGAGTTAAGCTCAGATTCCATTGATCTTCAATATGCTAGACTACTGTCCAACTTGAACTGCACCGCTGCTCGCCACTGACTGTTTACGACACGAGAAAGTGACGGACGAAATAACACTGACCTCTCGCAGTTGTAGTTAGCGCGAAGGTCAGGAATCACTTGTCATTCTTGTTGAAATCCAGCCATATTTTAGACCAGGCATAGCGAAGATGTGTCCCGCGATTACCGTTTTGTCTCTCTAAACATTTTCTTGCTTCCTAAGCCTTCCACTAGAGATGGCTGAAAAATAACGTAGCAGTTTTACTATTTGTTTTACGTCGCACCGACACAGATAGGTCTTATGGCGACGATGGGACAGGAAAGGCCTAGGAATGGGAATGAAGCGGCCGTGGCCTTAAATAAGGTTCAGCCCAAGCATTTGCCTGGTGTGAAAATGGGAAACCACGGAAAACCATTTTCAGGGCTGCCGACAGTGGAGTTCGAACCCACTATCTCCCGGATGCGAAATCACAGCTGCGCGCTCCTAACTGCACGGCCAATTCGCCCGGTTTTAGTGATGTTGGACTATCCTTCAGCGATAATTTAGGTTAAATACAAAGGGTGAAATTTCTTGTGTTTCTGGATTTGGTTTGTGTGTAATGTCAAGAACTGGCTAAACCACTGCTGCAATATATCTGCCTTCTAGTGGAAGTAGCGGTTCTACTAATGCAGAAGCACGGCAACCAACACAGTCAAATGTTCTATATGAGAAAGTATATTAGTGGATGGCTCTTATAATAGTAGATAATATACATATTTCTTTTAGTTTTACAGAACAGAATATTTTCGAAAGATGGTACGCTTACAATCTATTAATTTTAAGTATCTAATTAGTTAACCATAACAATTTTGCAGTGCTTGAACAGTGTTTACGTCAACAGTTGATGGTGAAAACATAAACAGAAACAATGGCGGCGGTAGAAGAGGAAAATGTGGACAAAAATGTGAAGATTAGTGGAGATTATCTTAAAAAGGACGGGTAATCCAAGAAACTTGATTTGATTACTTTTGAGTTAGTAGTGAATGTAAATACTATTTTTATTATCGGTCATAATTTTGCGAAGGATCGAAGAAGTTTAATGCACATTTTTTTAGTATTAATATTGTCTTGCTTCGAGTTTATTAAATTTTTCTTATCAAATACGTTAATTTATACCGTCTAATTGAGTCTTATGCTGACAAAAATTAATACAGATAAATTATTATATTACTTTCATCCTCATTCGGAAAATTCAAGTTTCCTCGATTTAAAAAAATGTGGGTTAACCCATTGTTTAGTTCGGTTTCTTAATTTCTTTCTTCAATGTCAGTTCGTGTCAATTATGCAGACGGCGAAGAATGAGAGGGAGCGAATACAAGTTATGGACCAAGGAATGGTTGAATAAGAGCATCTCAAGTACTTTTAAGCTTTTCGACAAGTCAAACGCAGCAGCCTTGTTAATTTTTTGTTGTACTTGCTATTTTCCAAGCCCTACAGTTCGGATAATGAACTGTAGGTATCAATGTATGAAACGAGAACCTCTCTCTCGGAAAAGGACCCGGTCATCGTCGACGCTACTCTAAGACTGGGGAGACTGAACTTTACCTAAACGAACTGTCACTTTATCGGAGGGAACTGAGTTTCCCAAGCGCAGGTTTGGCCAGACAGAACATCACAGCACAGTTACACCTGTCATGACGTCACACATGAAAAACTTTTCCGTTTAACTCATCGATTATGGACTCCTTTAGGAAGTGGGCACTTTATGTACCATTTTCGAAGTTCCTTTTGCATTGAATACTAGTACCATTCCCAACAAAATTAAAGGTATGTAATGTATGTGCAACATACAGTGATGAAAGAATCATTTTGAGACCAATTCTCTAACTGTGCTGATTTTCTATGTGTATTGAAATTTTATGTTATGAACTTTGGTTTGGTCCGACTCCTTGGCTCAATGGTCAGCAGTCAGGCCTTCGCTTCAGAGGGTCCTGGGTTCAATTTTTCGACCGGGTCGGGGATTTCAATCACGTCTGATTAATTCTTCATGCTCGGTATTCATGTTTATCCCAACACCCCCCTCGTCATATTCAGACAACACATCACATTATCAACCACAACAGAAACACGCAATAATGAATTCGCCCCTTCATAGGGTTGGCGTCGGGAAGAGCATCCGGCCGCCACAGTTCACACCTATGAATAAGAAGAAGAACTAATTATACAGTTTGGCATGTTCTGACTAAACTTGTTGGTATGAAATGGCATAGAATGACGTATGGCTTTTAGTGCCGGGATGTGGCCGAGGACTTCGGCTCGCCAGGTGCACGTCTTTTGATTTGACTCCCTAGGCGACCTGCGCGTCGTAATAAGGATGAAATGATGATGAGGACGACACACATACAAAGTCCCCGTGCCAGGGGAATTAAACAATCACGGTTAAAATTTCCAACCCTGCCGGGAATCGAACCCAGGCCCCCTGTGACCAAAGGCCAGCACGCTAAACGTTTAGCTATGGAACCAGACAACTTGTTGGTCAAATATCATAAATTCTTTGTCGAGATGAAATCTGATAATTCCTGAGGTCAACGCAAGAAATTTCCTAGCTGGCCCTGATATCGAGTTTCTACTGTATGTACGGACATTTCGATCACTGAAGACTAATGTAATGAAATGGTATATCGTTTCGGACATACAAATTATTGGCATCGACTTAAATATTAATTCGTGATGTTTGAGAGAAAATTGACAATATAAAATGCATATACTATTTACAGGCATATACTATTTACAGCTTCTCCAGTTAAGATTCCGTATGTGTGAACTGTAGATATATTTTTAAATGTAATTTTTAAGTCCGTATAAAAGTGTATTTACCGAGCTCGATAGCTGCAGTCGCTTAAGTGCGGCCAGTATTCAGTATTAGAGAAATAGTAGGTTCGAACCCCACTGTCGGCAGCCCTGAAAATGGTTTTCCGTGGTTTCCCATTTTCACACCAGGCAGATGCTGGGGATGTACCGTAATTAAGGCCACGGCCACTTCCTTCCCACTCCTACCCCTTCCCTGTCCCATCGTCGCCATAAGACCTATCTGTGTTGGTGAGACGTAAAGCAACTAGAAAAAAAAAAAAGAAAAAAAGTGTATTATGTCAGACCTCCTCCGTCTGATTTTTCTCAAACTTAATTCGCCCCTTGAGATCATATCCTGATGCACTGTAGCTACGTTATATTGAAAGAGTAAATTTATGGCGCGCAACAACCATTTTATATCAAATTTCTAATGTACTGTGTACTTTATCTCTCGCAGTTTCTTCTTTACCCAGGGAAATACTTAGAAAGCACTGTAGTGTCATTCAAGAAAGTTCGTGCGTATCAAATTCCGGACATCTTATTGCCTAATTTCTTATCTCTACTGTCCTTGATGCTCCTCTCAACTTCATTATCTGCACCTTCTTCTTCTCCATTTTCTTATTCTCCTACTACTCAGCTCACCTCTTCTTCTCTTGTTTCTAGTTACTGTTCTACTTTCTATCGCAGCCTCAGCACGGCCATTTGCTCCTGTATAATTTAACAACCGCACTACCTTATTAGGGGAAACCCCTTTATTATTTACTGTACCAAAACTGGAGTCAGAAAGAAGGCAAAAAGAGAATGAGTGCAGGTACCGCCTTAACCTCCTGAGAAAGCGTAAGAATCTTATCGATAGAAATCTACGAAAATAAGGTAGAAAACACTGCAAAAATTTGCCACTTTCCGTATGAAGTTTAGAAAAGCATTTCATATATAATTTGAAAGAAAAATATCAGTATGTGTGATTTACACTATCGAAACCCAAGGCGGAAGGGCCGGGCAGAGTGGCTCAGACGCTTCAGGCGCTGGCCTCCTGACCCCAACGTGGCAGGTTCGATCCTAGCTTAGTCCGGTGGTATTTGAAGGTGCTCAAATACGTCAGACTCGTATTGGTAGATTCCCTGGCACGTGAAAGAACTCCTGCGAGACTGAATTTCGGCACCTCGGCATCTCCGAAACCATACAAGTAGTTAGTGGGACGTAAAGCTAATAACATTATTATGATACAGCAATATTTTTCATCGAGCAGAAAATAGGATTTCGATTTGTACTTCGAAGCTAATTCATGAAGAAACAATAATACTGAGTGAGGCAGGTAGCAATATTTTTACTAGTAGACGTTTCCCTAAAAAAGCATGTGATATGCATTTTTTTCCAATACTAATGTAGATTACGGTGATATGTTTAATGAAGTAAGTAGATTTTATTTTAACATTGTTGGCTGATGATAACGATAGAAGTGTTTACATAGTTAAGTATTAAATATCTTTGAGTTTTCTTAGAAATAATCCAGAAAATTTACCATATATTTCTTTATTTCTTGATTGATTGGGGGTAAAAATTCGCAGTCAGCATTCGTCACTTCTCCTAATTTTTCTAGACTCATTTTCAAATACCTCCCACAGTTCACTCTAAGTAAATAGTTTCATGCAATTTATTCAGCAGTCTCAAAGAAGCAAACAAAGAAACAGTGAAACTCGACGTATTCATCAATATTAACTCACGCGAAAATATTGTTACATTTTTTATTACTTAGACAGGGCCTCTCAGGGTGCATGCGCTTGGTGCATGCACTGTGCACGGTGCACTGCGCTTGGTTGATCAGTGTGCAGCCCCCACTCCTCGATTTGGAGCAATAGCGCTGTCTCTTTCCCCACCCCTGTCTCGCTCGCTCTCCGTGTTTCCCTCTTCCTCACTTGCTCCGTAGCGTTCCAAATCTGAGACGAGTTGAGCCGAGCTTAGCCGAGTTGCTCAGAGACGAAGCGTTGGTCCGAGTCGAGCCGAGCGGGAGCGATGCACAGTGCACGGAACTCTTGCGCCTCTATTTTGCACGCGTGAGATTTGGGGCGTTTGAGAGGCCCTGACTTAGAATATGGGAGTGGAAGAAACATTTTAAGCAGTTCACGAGTCTATTGTCTTGACTAGTAAAAATCCAGGATAGAAACTACCTAACCTATTGTATTCTGTTTAGGACATAATTTCCGATGTTCTGAGGATGATGATTCCCATTTTATTATTTTGACGCCAGTGTTCATATCCAGGCGACTTTACTACGTTAAACACTACCACCCTGAACTTACTAACTCTTTAGATGAACATTACTTCGATAAAAACGTTCTCCCCCCCCCCCACACCTCTGTCTCTCATATTTACACATAACTCTTTCTGCTCATATTGGAAGTGTCCACACTGTATTATCACAGACCTAGAAAGGAAGATTACGTGGTCAACTGATTGTTCCACCCTCTCATTTTCCGTGTTACATATCTTTCTATCGTGATTGCCACCATATGCCATTTATAGGGCATAGATTTAACGAATGAACAGGAATATTTACAACCATTGGCTGCCACGCTGTTGATAGAAACAGAGATAGCGGCGACTGCAAATCATGATCGTCGGAACGCCAGGATTATGTTCTAAGCAGAACACAATACAGCCATTGTTCACGCCGACGTGTTGATTAACGAATGATACAACAGAACTTGTTCGTTCATTCATATATTTTTCATCTTTTGTAAGTTATATCCAGTGATGATATTAACAGCACTCTGTAAAGGCGTCACGTTTTGAAGTGGAAAAAGGGATAACGACCGGAAACATAAGCAGATTGTTCGTTAAACTGCGACCTCGTGTAGAGTTCCAAAATTTTAAGAGATATTTGAAAACCTACAACCTGTTTTCCAGTCATTGACCTGGTCAGGGATGGAATGAATGAAGCAGATAAAGGCTATTAGTACGATGGGGTCGCCACGCCCAAAGTGATTTAATAATGACTGATAGATGCTATGAAATGATAATGGAGAGTGTTGCTGGAATGAAAGATGACAGGGAAAACCGGAGTACCCGGAGAAAAACCTGTCCCGCCTCCGCTTTGTCCAGCACAAATCTCACATGGAGTGACCGGGATTTGAACCACGGTATCCAGTGGTGAGAGGCCGACGCGCTGCCGTCCGAGCCACGGAGGCTTCTTTAAGAGATATTAATAAGTAAATAAAGCAACTAATGGAACATTCGATTACTGATTTTCGGTGTCCCCGGTCTCTGAACTAGTCGGTTACCAGACCGAGGTTTATATTTATGGCTTCGCTTCAGTGACACTTGACGAGAAGTGATGACACATATGTTATTAACAATCAAAATCCCAGAGAACGACTGTTAGGCAGGGCAAATGTTTGTATATATCGTAGACACTATCTGCATAAAATGCCTGAAAACTCCCTACAGATTACTGAGAGATGTTCATTCATCATCTTATGATGTGTAGTGATAAATACTAAACGATGAGGTTTAGGTATTGAAATCACATCCCAGCTGTGTGAACAACGCAAGGCTTTCTGTCACTTTTTTTGTATAAACTACTAAGGAAATAACACCATCGCTTTCATGGCTAACATGTGCTAGGTACTCTTCAAGATGGAGATACAGATAATAATAATAATAATAATAATAATAATAATAATAATAATAATAATAATAATAATAATAATAATAATAATAATAATAAAGTTTCATAATGTTTTGGTTCATATTTATTATTAATTTTTATGCCGCAAGTGTCAGTCATTTTATTCAACGCTTCAATTATTCCATAGATAACACAATCAAGAGTCACTCGATATAATTCCCCAAACTATCTACACTAACTGGTACCCATCTTGTTTCTTTGCCATTGCTACCATAGAAACCACAAAGAAGATGTGCATTCTACTTTCGATTCTTGACGTTGTTTAGATCAAACAGCCGGCCCATAATGCCAGCCATCTTTAAGACCAGTAATGTGAGGTGTCTGTCCTCCAGAGGTACGACCGTAAACATACTCCAGGAAGTAAGCAGGAGTTGGACATGAACTTGCATAGAATGTAGGGATGGAGGCCTCAACCCCGACACGGCGCGTCCCCATGGCTGACAGGGGAGCTTCTTGTAGATATGCTGGACAAGTGTGAATAAGGTTCGTCCAAATAAACACCCGAGGATCAACTGAGGCAAAAGAAAAGAGTCAACGGTCTCTAAAGCAGAAGAGGAAAATTCACAATGGTTTAGAGGGGGGAAGAACCAAACTCTGGGGCTTACAACTTCAGTTTTAATTCGGAGGAGCAGGCAATGCCTATCCTCCCAACTAACCTGAACGTAAGGCATTATGGAAACACCTTCAGGAAAGACTACTCCAGGGGGCGGCTGGAAACGGAAATCCCCCCCAGCCCGTGAGCGGTGCAACCAGGCCTTTGGATTCTGGAGAGCCTGGGACGTCATGCAGGGAAGAGTCGGAGTTTCCCAGAACTTCCTCAGAAAGATACGAACCAAGCAAAAACATCTTCTCGGAACACTGAACATCAGCACGCTCATAAAATTTGGAAAATTAAAATAGCTTACTGATGTTTAGAGAGAAAGAGATATTTACATACTTGCACTTCAAGAGACAAGATACATTGATGAAAATCACATGGAATCTAGTGGTTATAGAATTTACAAAGGAAAACCGGCAATAAAATAACGAAAATATAACGATCCTTGGTACGCTCTTTATGGTTAAAAGCAACATTCTGGAGTCCATCATCAATTTCATCTCACCAACAGAGAGGATCTCGATTCTTTCCTTTATATCTGGAAGTAAAGCATACACGATTATCAATGCTCATGCGCCGATAAATTACGATAACAAGAAAAACCAGGATAAGGTAGATGACTTTTGGGAAATTCTTGAAGACACAACGTCCAAAATTCCACAACACCATGTGAAAATTTTGGTTTGTGATTTCAATGCTCAGAAAGATAAAGAAGGTACAGGAAAATTGTGGGGGACTACCCAGCACATAACGGAACGAACAGAAATGGCGAAAGATTAATCCGTTTCTGCAGACATCTTGATTTGAAACTCATGTGTACACAGTTCAAGGCACTCCCGAGCAAAAAGAAAACATGGGCATCTCCTAACACGTTGCTGGGAGCGTTTCAGATCGACCATGTTGCTATTACGACCAGAAACAGAAGGAAAATATTGAACGTCAAGGTAAGAAAAAGCTTAATTATAGATTCGGACCACTACCTCTCGGAGATTAAAGTAAGATTCCAACCAAACAAACCCAAACAAAGAACCAAGAGGAAGCTTAGAACTGATACAGGTACTCTGAAACAAGACAAGAAGACATATAGTGAAAAATTGTCGAAGCTGAATATGAACAGCTGGGATGAGATCAAAAAGTCAATCTTTAAAGCAGCTGAAGGTTTGGGGAATCCAGCGAGGAAACGAATACACAGGTGGTGGAATAAGAAGTGATGAAGCTTTGGACAGAAGACTAAAAGAATGGGAGAGGTGGCATTCCAACAAAACCGAGGAGAGATGGGAAACATTCATTGAAGAGAGGAAGAAAACTGCTAAGATCATACCATCAGAGAAAATAAATTATGATATAAGTACGTAGGTTGGATAAGATGCAAGACGATTTTCGAAAGAATAACATTCGAGTATTTTATAAAACCTTCAAAGGTGAACTACAAGGATATCAGCCATCAAGTTCGTGTTTAAAGCGGGGGAGGATCGTGGTGTAATAACGAACAACAAACAAAATTGTCAATTTCTCACAGATTACTTCAAAATGTTGCTGAATTGTGCAGAACCTGTGGAAAGATTGGATACGAAAAATCTATCTCAGGATAACCAAGATTCCAAGCCACCGAGTCTAGAAGAGATCAAGGAAATAATAAATGAGCTTAGAAACAACAAATCACCGGGTGAAGATGGAATTATTGCAGAAATGTGAAAGTTCGGAGGAGAAACTGCAGCAATAGTAATCCACGGCGTCATAGGAGAAATCTGAAGAGATGAAAAGATCCCCAGTGATTGGAAGTGGGCTCTTATACACCCACTTCTCAATAAAGGTCTCCGGAGGAACGTATATAACTATTGAGGCATCTCGTCTCTCCCAATCACATATAATATATTCTCTAAAGTACCAATGAGAAGAGTTGAACAAGAAGACCATCTCATTGGTGAGTACCAAGCTGGATTTAGAAAAGGAAGATCATGCTAAGAACAAATATTTAACTTGAAGAGCATTCTCAGAATAAGAGCTTTGAGAAGCCAGAACACCGTGGTAATATTTGTTGATTTTAAGAAAGCGTATGATTCAGTTGACCGGCAGACTTTATTTAACGCCCTAGAGGAATTCGGAATTGACAGGGGAACAAGAATGTTAATAAAACAAACCCTGACAGAAAGTCTCAAAAGTCAAATTCCTCGGTGAAATTACGGAACCATTTAAAATATAAACGGGAGTCAGACAAAGGGACTGCCTATCACCAATTCTCTTTAACATTGTTCTAGAAAAAAATCATTAGAACCTGGGAAAAAGCGTTGGGAGTGAAAGGTATAAGGGGAATACGTTTAGGGATTAAAGGACAGAAGGTAGAAATTAAGTGTTTGGCTTTCGCAGATTATCTTGCCCTCTTGGCTCACAACCGAGAAAATGCCCAAATTATGTTGAATACTCTTAATGATATCGCTGAGGAAACGGGTCTCAAAATCTCATATGAGAAGACGGAATACATGGAATATGGACATCACTTAGAAGTGAAGCATGGGACCGTAAAATGAACTGACAAATTTAAATATCTAGGGGAATATATAGAACCTAACGGATTGGATAAAGAGGCGAATAGGGTAAGGAATAGAAAACCAGAATTAGCTTAAAGGTTAACCCTGAACAGATGCAACAAAAGAGCAATATCTTACAAGGCGAAACTCAGAAGGTCTCTACGCTTCAGGGAGCCTGACAATGAATAAAAAGGGTGTGCTTCAAGAACTCGAAAAAAGGAGAGGAGAATCTTAAGGAAAATTTTAGGACCACAGAAAAATGCTGGGAGTGGAGGAATAGAAAAAATGTTTATCTTTACAAATACACTGAAAAAATCAGTCATCATGCAAAAGCGAGAAGTAAAATTCTATGGGCATCTAGAAATAATGGATGAGAAACGGATAACTAAGAAAATATTCAAGTACATCACGGGACTGAAAGCTTCGACGAAGTGGGTCGAAGAGGTAAAACGATGTGCAATAGAAAGTGGACTTACAATAGATATGATTCACAACAAAAAGCCGAGTGGACAGCATTAAAACATTCCAGGAGAAACCAGCAAAATATAGACTAAAATTGGTCATAACTGAGAAAGAAAGGAAAATTAGAAGAAGAAGAAGAAGAAGAAGAAGAAGAAGAAGAAGAAGAAGAAGAAGAAGAAGAAGAAGAAGAAGAAGAAGAAGAAGAAGAAGAAGAAGAAGCCTTAGGTTCACTGCGGTCCATAGGCGGCTAAATTCGGAAATAATAATAATAATAATAATAATAATAATAATAATAATAATAATAAGACTAAATTGATGTCGGTAGGTTCGGTAGGTAAGAAATCCAACAGAACTGAATGCCAGATTGGTGATACGAAGCTGGAACACGTAGATAATTTCAAGTATTTAGGATGTGTGTTTTCCCAGGATGGTAATATAGTAAGTGAGATTGAATCAAGGTGCAGTAAAGCTAATGCAGTGAGCTCGCAGCTGCGATCAACAGTATTCAATAAGGAGGAAGTCAGCTCCCGGACGAAAGTATCTTTACATCGGTCTGTTTTCAGACCAACTTTGCTTTACGTAGTGAAAGCTGGATGAATTCCGGTTATGTTATTCATAAGTTAGAAGTAACAGACATGAAAGTAGCGAGAATGATTGCTGGTACAAACAGGTGGGAACAATGGCAGGAGGGTATTCGGAATGATGAGATGAAGGCTAATTTAGGAATTAGCTCGAGGGATGAAGCTGTACACATAACCGACTTCGGTGGTGGGGCCATGTGAGGCGAATGGATGAGGATAGGTTACATAGGAGAATAATGGACTCTGTTATGGAGGGTAAGAGAATTAGAGGGAGACCAAGACGACGGTGGTTAGACTCACTTTCTAACGATTTCAAGGTAAGAGGTAGAGAAATACATGAGGACACAGAACTAGATGCAAATAGAGGATTGTGGCGACGTTTAGTAAATTCACAGAGGCTTGCAGACTGAACGCTGAAAAGTATACCGGTCTATAATGATGATGCGTGTATAATAATAATAATAATAAAATGAATTTAATTCATGCATTAAAGGTCTTGTTGCTCGCTCCTACCACAGAGTTCAGTCTTGAAAGAATTGTTTTAGCTCTAAATAAGAGCTGAAGATCATGTAGGTGGCAAAGATTTAGAACAAAATATGTCAAAATTACTCTTTGGGAAAATCGACGGATCATAAATCTTTCAGTCAGTGAAGCTCAAATTGATACCGATTACTTTATTTGCATCTAAGGAATAATTTTCTAGAGATACCTGTATGGATTTTGGAGTTGAGAAGTTTTGTCATGGCCACCCATTAATACTTCACGTCCTAGGTAACAGGGCGTTACACATTTTGTATCGTTAATTTCGTGACGCATGTTTTCAGATGAACCCAGAATTGAGGCATGTTTATGTCAATCGGATTGATTCTCTTGGTTGTCCTATTCCACTCTTGCCGACAATTCCTTCAAAGATGTTGCAAAAGGACTTTTTAAGAAAAATCTTTAGTCGCACCGACACAGACAGACTGTATGGCGGCATTGGGATAGGAAAGGGCTAGGAGTGGGAAGGAAGTATCTGTGACCTTAATTAAGGTATAGCCTGGTGTGCAAATGGAAAACCACGGAAATCCAACTCCAGGACTGCCGAATGCAAGCTCGTAACTCTGCGCCCCTCGTTTCAAATGAAGTCATCATACCTAAAAATGTGACCTACAGTTTTGCCACCCTTCTTTCAATCTCTTATTTTCTTTCACCTATTCTTGGATGTAGCTTTTTTCCTGTGTCGAACTCGTTCGGGCCATTCTTCTCCACGTCCACATTTCCGTTGTTTCCAATGATGATGATGATGATGATGATGATGATGATGATGATGATCGTAGATTTACACCCGCAAACTGTGCGTATAGGACGCACCGTGGTGTCGGAAATTTGTCACATGTTCTTATACGTACTGGTAAATCTACGGACACGTTATCGTGTTTGAGCTTCCTCAATTACCACCGGACTGAGTCGTGATCGAGCTCTGACCGCCATCACTCCATCGTCCTAACTGTTCAGCCGGGTCATCGTCTTCTTCTTCTTCCGCTGCTGCTGTCGCTTTTCTCTACACCCTGGCAAAGAAATCGGTGATGTCTGTGTCCACTTTTATGGTCGGATGCCCTTACTAATGCCAATCTTTTACGGAAGCATGGGATGTACTAAACTATTGTGTGTTTCTCAGGTGAATGGTGTCCGGCTCAATAGCTAAATGGTTAGCGTGTTGGCCTTTGTTCACAAGAGTCCCGGGTTCGATTCCCGGCAGGGTCGGGAATTTTATCCATAATTGGTTAAGTCTCCTGGCGCGGGGACTATGTGTGTGCTGCCTTCATCATAATTTCATCCTCATCACGACGCGCATATCGCCTACGAGATTCAAATCAAGACCTACACCAGTCCTCACGGAGGCCACGTGCCATTATTATTAGGTAAATAGTAGAAGTGTTCACATGGAGAGGTGTACGTCAAGACAAACACAAACACTCAGTTCACTCGCGAGAGGAATTGACCAGGCACCGCTAAAATCGCGGCGGGTAATCGAACCCAGGTCTTTCTAAACTGAGGCTATGCATCAGAGGAGCTGGACACAGCGCGTTTCTATAAGAGAAACATGTTTTGTATATTTTTTTACACAGTTATCTGAATTTAAGCGAAGGATGTTGCCAACGTTATTGATCTTTTCACATTCGATTTTCTGAAGAAAAACCCATTTTACGTTATGACACTCAGGTTGTTCTTTACTCTGTGAATAAAATATTTCTTTCGCTGTTTAGCTTCTTTGTGGTACAAGGTATGTCATATAAAATATTCACCTCAAAATAATTTGTAAATTATTAAAAATAAGCTGTTTTCAATCTCGGTAATATCTGGCTCCATGGCTAAATGGTTAGCATCCTGGCCTTTGGTCTAGAGGGTCCCGGGTTCAATTCCCGACACGATCGGGGACTTTAACATTCATTAGTTAATTCTAATAGCTCGGGAGCTGGGTGTTTGTGCTGTCACCAACATCCCAGCAACTCACACACCACACATAACACTATCCACCACCACAAAAACAACAAGTTACCTACACATGGTTGATGCCGCCAACCCTCAACGGAGGGTCTGCCTTACATGGGCTGCAGCCGGCTAGAAATAACCACACTTAATTATTATTATTATTATTATTATTATTATTATTATTATTATTATTATTTTGGCAACTAGGAGTGTTTATCCTGTCATGATTTTGCTTCTTTAATACATTTCTTGGTAAGTTATAAGAGGGAAAGTTTACGTGAAGGCTCATAAGGAAAATCAACAAGCAAACTTGAATTTTCAGGACGTAACTTTATTTATTGAAACTCACGTATATTGACTAAGATTCGAATTGCAGACATCTTAGTGATAAAGTCTCTTTGCTGACTGAGGGGCTTCGAAGGGCTGATGTTAACATCTTAACTTGATGTATCTGCAAAGACGCACGCAAAATGCTGTCAGTTGTGTACACTGTTTTATTTAAAAGTTACTTACACAAATTCTATACACACGAACTAATAAGCTGCCATCATAAAACAAAACACTACTACAAAGAATCAGAAAAAGACTGCATGTCAACTACCGACCCAACAAAACCAACTCACATACTTGACTTCAAACAGTCGGCTGACACGTCTTCCACACAAGTCTCATTAAAACAACTCAACTCTGTCCTCGAGACTGTCTCTTTATATGCGTTGCCTGGCCAGGCTTCTAGAAGAATATGACATAGCATGTTTTCTCGTAACTTTGAGAGCCTCCAATTGCCTACTTACAATGTCAGGAACGTTCTACATAATTCTAGTCGCACATAGTATTTTTCTAGACTTATTACAGTGTGTTGCACAGTGTTACATTGGATTATACCGGGCGAGTTGGCCGTGCGGTTAGGGGCGCGCAGCTGTGAGCTTGCATCCTGGAGATGGTGGGTTTGAATCCCACTGTCGACAGCCCTGAATATGGTTTTCCGTAGTTTCCCATTTTCACACCATGCACATGCTGGAGCTGTACCTTAATTAAGGCCAAGGCCGCTTCATTTCAACTCCTAGGCCTTTCGTATCACATCGTCGCCCTAAGACCTATGTGTGTCGGTGCGATGTAAAGCCACTAGCAAAAAAAAAAAACATTGGGTTATACATCGTATATACAGGTAATAATAAATTATATGCTATTTATTACGTGTTCTTACATTAAATAAATACCTATTAATATATATATATATATATATATATATATATATAAATACAGCAGATGTTTCGTGACATAACCTCACAAATATTACGACCATGATATATACCAAATAAATTACGGACATAACTACGTAAATAATAATAATAATAATAATAATAATAATAATAATAATAATAATAATAATAATAATAATAATAAATATTTTCAATATTTATCCCTGGGTTAAAGAATATAATTTCCAAGGTATATTAGTCTATACACTTGCGTCAGTCTTAAAGAATAAGTAAGAACTTAGTATGTCAGCATGTCGTGATTCACGACAACGTGTGTAGTCCT
Organism: Anabrus simplex; assembly: GCF_040414725.1. Taxonomy (NCBI): domain Eukaryota; kingdom Metazoa; phylum Arthropoda; class Insecta; order Orthoptera; family Tettigoniidae; genus Anabrus; species Anabrus simplex. The sequence goes on along the minus strand of NC_090270.1, from coordinate 98,917,675 downwards.
TGCAGGCAGATTACCTTGTGGTTCACCTTAATAGGACAGCCTACTAGAGGTAAATTGACTACGTAGTAAATAATCCTATGTGTGACCCATTTAACGGAAAGGGATCTAAAGTAGGATTTTTCATTTTTGAGATTTTGGTGGATTTAAAATTGGCGTGAGATAGATTTAAAGAAAATATTGCGCTTCTAGGCGCTACTTCAGAGGATATTAATTATTGACTGTTACTATTTTGAACGTGTATTTTGAGAAAAAAATCGCTATTGCAGCTTTCACTGATTTTTTTACCATCTGTACAAAGTTTTCATGGCATCGAGTGGTGAAGACTCAAAACAGCTGCGTAACTTAATTAAGAAGGCCCGTAGATAGCGCAAGAAGTCAAAACATAGAAATGCAAAGTTCACATACCAACTTTCGTTCAACTCTGTAGCTCTGCTGTAAGACGTACATTGCTGACTGGGTCCCTTTCCGCGCTACCGGTCACATATTATTAGAAGATACCAGTGGGATTTTAAAAATAAGTAGACTCGTACAGTTTCTCTCTTACAATTTGCTTGGGCTAGGGGCGGGAAGAAAGTGACAGTGGTATTAATTGAGGTACCACCCCAGCATTTTCCTGGTGTGAAAATGGGAAACCACGGAAAACCATCATCAGGGCTGCTGACATGTAAACTGACAGCTGCGTGACCCAAACCTCACCAGCCACTTGCTCGGTACTCGTACAGTTTTAATAAGTGAAATTGTAAAGCCACGGTTCGAGTTTAAAAATCAAATATTGCTACTATGTTCGTTGATTATTGTAAACATCAACGTTGATACCATCATCCCAGTCATTAATGACGCTCTGGAGTACTATAGTTGGGGACAAAACATGACGGCCTCAGTTCCTAGAAGCGAGCTGGAAGCCAGTAGTCAATCACACTCTGCACCCTGCTGAGTTAACGAGATCTAAGTGATCCTTGTTTGTTTTGGAGAGGCTGCCAAACCACTTTCTTCCTCACTCTCTGTAGTATTTACCCTTTCTTCGTGTAGAGTGCAGCAGCTGATTTGGCAACTCTGGCCGCAGTAGAGGTAGTAAATCCAATTAAGTCGCTAATAGACACCGAGCTGCCGCTGGAAAGTAGTGGTATGAAGCGAGGTCATCATGATTTGTCCCCAAATATACTGCGTGTATTTCGAGTCTGTTTTTACCATATTGATAATGAAAACAGATTTTTTTACACGTCTAATCATTTCTACGTTCCTTGGTCAATATTGGAACTCTCTTAACAAGGCGGCATTATATGCAGTTAAAACATACTTCAGCAATGATTCTCTTGTGTTAAATATCCAGTATTGAAAATTAAAGTTTGAAGTCCGTCTCTTTTGAAATATTCTTCAAATACAATATACCTTTGCTTATATGTCTGGAAAAATGCTCGATATTGCTGTTATTTAGTGAAAATAACCATCCTAAAGCGTTGCCCATTAAACTGGTTCTAACGTTTGATCTTTTGTGCAGTATGACTGTCGACTTGTGTCTGGTTATTGGCATTTTGGGTATGTGGCCGGAAGGGAAAATTTCCTTTGAGTTGTCGACATCGTTTAATGTCACCCTGTGAAAAAAATACAAAACTCAGAAAGGTAAAACACCTTGCTTAGAGGGTGGAATGCGCGGCACGCTAAAGGGGCACGTACTTACGCATTCCAGCGTTTATATACAAACTATGTTGGAACACTGTAAATATTCTAACTCGCTGCAAAGACATCCCAGCTATGTTAACACCGCAAGGCTTTCTGTCCTCTTCGTTGTGTCAGCTGCTAAGGAAATAATAAGAACACTCTCGCTTTCATGCTTAAGGTGTGATAAGTGTTGTTCAAAGTGGAATGTACAGCTAGCTAATTAATAATTATATTATTAATATTTTAAGATGCCTGCGTATCAGTTTCGGTGTGCGACATATTCTAAAGGATGATAAAGAAATGGGAGCTCTCTTGGGTTACCTACGGCTGAGTTAAACAACAAGTGTCAGCAGAAATATTTTCATGTCGATATTTATTCTTATGCCTTCAATTAGAAAAATACTTTCTCAGCCATGTTCGAGTCCATGAGTTTGGGACTCGGAGGCTGGTACTCGAACACTGAGCCGCAGAGGGTCGTTGATCCAGGAAGAATGATGGAGTAAAATTGTCGTGTTCTGTTCTGGTGTGTGTGTGTGTGTGTGTGTGTGTGTGTGTGTGTGTGTGTGTGTGTGTGTGAGCGCTTGATATTTACCTGAAGTTGAAATGGACTATTATGAAAGACGAAAGTATTACTTTTCTATTATCGCAAATGAGATCGTGAGCAACCCTGCTCAGTCCGATGAACCTATGGTCGAGTGTGGAATCCAACCAGGACTTACCAAGAAGAAACCTATGTTAACCCACTAGATCTCAGGATACGGGAAAGAATGAACTAAAAGTGCACGAGTACCGAATATCCAGACTTGATTTACGCAGTTGAGTTCAATAAACCTGTATTGTCCATCATATCCTACAGTCTCTATCCTCGGAAAATCATTCGCTGCTCGTAAACACTAAAAAGTTTTTCTTCGAATAACATTTCTTGACAGTTGAACTACTGTACATGAAAGTTGTAACAGACTTGATGAATCTGAGATAATCTACCGTATGCCTGTTTTTGAGAAAATTATTCATCACATACAAGCCAAGGGTGGGGCCAATGGTTCTTGAACGAATTAACTCTACGAGACAGCGCTCGCTAGGTCTACGTCGTACGCGCAAACGACCAGCACAATTTCCCCAATTTATTGGGGGTGAGCAGTTGATATGGAATTGACCTGGTTTTGCGGCCGGATGCCCTTTCTGACGCTCATCGAATGCATTCACTATTGCGTGTTCTTTTGATGTTTAGTAGTGTGTTTTAGTTGTGTGTGTGTGTGTGTGTGTGTTTGTGTTTGTGTGTGTATGGAAAGAGAAGTGTATTTAGAAGGATACAAACATCTAATTTCAGAACCATAGGGATTAATCATACCCAGTTAAAATCCTCGGCCCGGCCGGGAATCGAACCCGGGGCCATCTGAATTGAAGAACTGTACGCTGTTTATTCAGCTAAGGGGCCGGACACCGAGGTAAGAAACGGAACAATGACCTCATGATTTACACTGCCGAAAAAAAAATAGTACACCTTCTTAGTTTTCCAATTCACTCAAGATTTATTGTTGAAACAGTGCATGTGGAGTACATGAAATGATTACATTTACAGATCAATAGCTCAATCGGTACTGAGGTACCAGGTGTTGATCCATGCTGAAACACTCATATTACTATGCGATGTATCCTCCACGGGTGGCAATGCAGGCGCTGATTCTGACATCCATTCGATCATTCAGATGGCGAATGCTGTCTTGGGATACATAATTCCACGCCTGATCGACCTGTTCACGTAATTCTGCAAGAGTTGTGGGTTGACGAGTCGAACGTGTCAGTTGTCGTCCCATCATATCCCACACGTGCTCGATGGGAGACGAGTCCAAAGATCGTGCTGGCTAGGAAAGTTCCTGCACGACTTGCAGAGCACGTTGAGTTTCACGCGAAGTGTGTGGGCGAGCATTATCCTGTTGGAACAACACCATCTTCCTGTTGCAAGAGTGGCAAAGGAAAGGGTCTTTACAACATTCTGCACGTACCGAGCGCTGGTCAACGTTCCCTCCACAGACACCAAAGGTGAACGAGAGTTGTAGCTTATTGCACCCCAGACCATAAAGCCTGGGGTGGGGCCTGTGTGTCTTGGACGAATGCACTCTACGAGACAGCGCTCGCCAGGTCTACGTTGTACGCGCAGACGACCGTCACTTGCGAGCAGGCAGAATCTGCTTTCATCGCTATAGACTACGGACCACTATACCGTCTTCTAAGTGATCCTCTGACGGCACCAGTCTAGCTGTACACGTCGATGCTGCGCTGTGAGTGGAGGACGGGCTTGAGGTGTGCGTGCCCGTATTTCCACTGCTAGTAACCGGTTGGCAACAGTTCGTGTTGACACTTCTGGGCTCACAAATCCTCTTATCTGTGCTGTGGTAGCTGTACGATCTGCTACTACTGCCTTACAATACGACAATCTTGGCGGACGTCTGTGCTGCGTAGACGTCCAGAACCTCGTCTACGGGTGTGAGAATGTTCACATGACTATTACAACCAGCATCGTTGCACAACTGACGCAGCATGTCCAACTTGTGTGGCAAATCTCCGAAAGGCCATCCCGCCACTCGGAAGGCCCTATCAAACTCGGTCAGTTGGCTGTAGGAAGCACGAGTGCGTCTCCATGGCACGGCACATGTTTGCTTCACATGTTTACATCACACTGAGCCTTGCAGCTGTAAACATTCCCTATTAAAGGATACACGCAGATGGCGCTCTGGCAGCTGTGTCACTACGCTATCTGTTGGTGGACGACGTTGAAACCATTCTCAATACATCTTCTATCCCCCAGGTGGCATCTGCAGTCATCGGATCAAAATCGATGTCGTCTTTCCACGTGTACTATTTTTTCCCCAGCAGTGTATTTGAGTGTAAATTGATTCAATAATACCTCTCGTTTGAAATCGTGGAAAATATTTCTAACGATCAGAGTAGTAGTAGTAGTAGTAGTAGTAGTAGTAGTAGTAGTAGTAGTAGTAGTAGTAGTAGTAGTAAATCCCTCATAACATTTTTACATATATATAGGACTCTATTTCTTATATACATAACTCTTCTAATTACATTAATAATTAATACTAAAAAGAAATTAATCTAGTAGATATTTATTAGTCTATATATTAAATACATTTTTTGCTTTCGTTTCGGTCATCTATACACCACGCTTGACAAACTTTGCATTATTTTTTGCCTTCATCCTCTGCCAGTAACTTTCAATCCTTTCTCCTACTTCCTTCTTCTGAACAGAATCTTTCCTTTCTCACTAAAATCTCTTCAGACTCCTGAATTAATGACCTGTTTAAATCGATTTCTGTCCATTATATTATCTCCCGTAACCCTATCTTAGTTTATTATTATTATTATTATTATTATTATTATTATTATTATTATTATTATTATTATTATTATTATTATTATTATTATTATTAATATAATCATACCAACCTCAACCGAGTCTAGTTAAGATATCAGTAATACCACGTACGATGAACCTTTTTGCGTGGTAATTGAGAATTTTAATTATAAAGTAAAATATATATTTAACAATGATGACTGAAGTATTTAGCAAAATTATAAATAAGACGAGTAAGATATTATTTAATATAAAATTATTTGGCTACGCGATGCGGTACAGATCTTATATACGCATTTTCGCAATCACGACTTATAACCCTACCGTCAGCAATCCTGACCATAGTTTTATGTGGTTTTCTATTACTTACAAAACTACGGTCGATATATTTCCAGTCCTAGAACTAACTAATTTCGTAATCACCAAACATTTGCAGTATACGAGTAAGAGATATGTTAAGTGAATAATAATAATAATAATAATAATAATAATAATAATAATAATAATAATAATAATAATAATAATAATAATAATAATAATAATAAATTGCAGAGATGTACTGGTATTCGTCAGAAGGAACTCCTTTCCCCCTACCTTTGGTTCCCCAATTCGCACCCCTTCCTCCCTGTCATCGTTTATCACTTTCCCCCCATTATCCTTTCCTTCTCTACAGTTTCCTCTCTCGTAAAATACATAAAGCATGCCAGTGCTACGCACTTAGTCTGATTTACTCTCATGGTGCAATGCTTTCTGTCGGTGTTTCGAACAGATAAACCCAAGAACTTTAAGTGACGTGAGCATGACTTCATAGTTAACCATACAGCGCTATGAAACTGCACTGAAGGAGAAAACGAGACAATCTGTGACATTTTCTTCCTCAAACACGTATATCTTCCAGTAAAATCTTCTCAATTATACAGTATAAAAACGGTATCCAAATTTTGGAAAAGTTCTAGATATTATATTCAGCAACGTGTTTATAATGAATATATTGAATTGAATAATTGAAAAGAGGATGTGAAATTACTTATCACCAATCCAGTTGGCCGTGCGTTTAGGGTCGCGCAGCTGTGAGCTTGCGTTCGGGAGATAGTGGGTTCGAACCCCTCTATCGGTAGCCCTAAAGATGGTTTTCCGTGGTTGCTCATTATTCACAGCAGGAAAGTGCTGGGGCTGTACCTTAATTGATGCCACAGGCACTTACTTCTCACTCTTAGACCTTCCTGTCACATCGTCGCCATAAGACCTATCTGTGTCGGTGGAACGAAAATAAGAATTGTAAAAAGTAAAATAAAAAATGACTTATCGGAGTCTCAGTGCAGCCAGAAGCGGTTAGAGAACACTGCAGTAAAACTCGGGTCACGCAATAACATCGTGGATAAACTACGTGGAACATCATGGGGAGCTACAGCAACAACATTACGATATTCTTCTATAGGGCCTGTTTATTCTGCTACTGAATACTTCGTTTCGGTATGGATTAACAGTCCGTACGTGAGGAAGGTCGATGTCCTGCTGAATTCCTCCATGTGGATAATAACAGACACTGGTGTCCATCTTTAACAAGGGTCAACGTTGACCTCGAACACTCTGAACCACACGTAAACGTGCTTAGAATATAGATCGTTCATCACAATGACAGTGGTCTGAGTTATTTCCATGCAAAACGTTGCATTCTATCCCAAGGTACATCTGAATAATAATCTATTGAAGACGTATGAGAGTAACTTTGTTAACGGAAGGAAACTTAATATAAAAGAAATGCACGCAATTCAATGGCGTGAGTATATTGTTATATTTTCAATCAACAGTTGTCACAAACCCTCTGCTGAAAGCAATAGAATACATACAGCACATTTGTTCTGCTGACCTGATATTACTGCTAGTATCCTTCAAAGTGCAGATGTGGGGTTTCAATGACGTGGTTACAACAAAGTTGTAGAGAGCAATATGCACATTTCACTAAAGCCACATTTTTACATTCAACAACTCTTTACCATTCAAGCAGTCCAGTATCAAAATGCCACACTAATTACATTTTCAAACGATGAATAGGTAAGTCAGTGTCATAACCTGCCTTTTGACGAGCCTATTACAATATAGGCATGTACTTTGATACGGAAAATTGATTGTTTACCTCAGACTGAATTCTGCTCTTTTCCCCTTACAGTTGGCTTTACGTTGCACCAACACGGATATGTCATATGGCGACGATGGGAAAAGGCAAGGGCTAAGAGTGAGAAATAAGTGCCTGTGGCATCAATTAAGGGAGAGCCCCAGCATTTTCCTGGTGTGAAAATGAGAACCGCGGGAAACCATCTTTAAGACTGTCGAGAGTGGGTGTTCGAACCCACTATCTCCCGGTTGCAAGTTCACAGCTGTGCGTCTTTAACCGCACGGACAACTCGCCCGGTGGACTTTTTTTTTTTTTTTTGCTAGTTGCTTTACGTCGCACCGACACAGATAGGTCTTATGGCGACGATGGAACGGGAAAGGGCTAGGAGTTGGAAGGAAGCGGCCGTGGCCTTAATTAAGGTACAGCCCCGGCATTTGCCTGGTGTGAAAATGGGAAACCACGGAAAACCATTTTCAGTGCTGCCGACAGTGGGGTTCGAACCTACTATCTCCCGAATACTGGATACTGTCCGCACTTAAGCGGCTGCAGCTATCGAGCTCGGTATCCCGGTGGACTTAGTTATAATGATAACTTTCCGATCATGTAACTTTACTTATGGTTTTTTCATATTCTAGTCTCACAAAATCAGCGATCCTGCTCACACAAAGCTTATATTGCCGAAAGACGTAAATATCGATAGGTTGGCAACATTTTGTTTCTTTTCGATTGCATTGCCTTAGGTGTAACATCTTTGTTTGGAAAACTTTCATCTGAAAGGGTACGTTCTGTATGACCTGACCACGAACCGCGCAACAATAGGTTCTTTTTACTTACATATTCACCAATGACTGAAGTTAGGAAACTTTTCATATACTCTTTCGTCATTTTTCCACTTTTGCTTGCCTCTACATGAATATTCTGTTGACATGTTGCTACAAGTTTCTTGGCAATATTTTTGCCGAAAGTACCTTGTCTCTCCTGGAAACAGATGTGTAAATTCATAGGTACATTGTCACTATTTATAAAGCCACATCAATTTTATTGCTGTGTATATAACTACACACACACAATGTGTAGTTTGCCTTCCTCTGTGAGTTAGTAATGAAATTGACTTTGGACGCTGTTACAAATACGCCCTTTGTTCACACTCCCCTCTGTTATAAATTTGTTCACTTCCTCTAGAAACACTTGTCTTCCGATGTATACTGTTATCTTCTTGCGTGTGACTATTGTAGTAATATGCCTGGACAAAATTCTATATTCAGCTATAAGTTTTCCGATAAAAGAAATCGAAATTTTTAAACAGTCAAAACCAATCATTTTAGAACTTTCTAGTGCCCACCCACATTTGCAGATGCCAATAGGAAACTGTAGATACATATGTCCTTGATCTATCAAATTGCGACACATAATTATGACAGACAGATTCTTTCGACGTGACCTCCTTCTCGTAGTTTGCTAGTGGTATAATTTAAAATTTACTTGCAATTTGATTTGATTACAATGCACTTGTAGCGTATCATTAGTTATAGTAGCTGAAATCACAATTGTAGTAGGCTTCACAAATTTTCTGAGTTATGGTGTAATTAATATCTTCTAATAAACTGGGCTTGAGTTTTTATGTTGAGGTAGTTCGTACTCACTTTGACTGGAAGATTCCTGTTGCTCTGGAGATGCAAGTCTTGTACTGTTTCAACAACCACCTACGGGTGCATTATCTTCATCTCCGTCAAAATAAGTGTATCTGTCATGCTTTTCTCGGTCATCCTCAGTATTATTATTATTATTATTATTATTATTATTATTATTATTATTATTATTATTATTAGTACATAGAAACGTTGTCTCCAATGTTAACACCATTAATGAAATTAATTCTCTTTATGGTGCCAATGTAAGCAGCTTACATTGGAATCCGCAAGTAAACACTCCAAGAGACGCACTCATGCTGCAGCTAGCAGGCGACTGCCGGGTTTTGCTTTCAAAAGTAACAGACCACTGTATTTGTGATAAACGATCTTTGTTCTACGGATATTTTCGCACGGTTCAGAGCGTCCAAGTTCCAGGGTGTCCCTTGTAAGTTACTTTGTACCACCTAATCTGCACAGTTAAAACGCCATTCTGGGAGAATATAATAAGTTAATATGCAATCCTGAAATTCCTATACACTCCGATGTAGGCCTACCTACGCTAAAAAAAAAGTAAAAAAAAAAAAAAAAAACATTTCATATACCGACATCGATCTCGTCCCATCTAATCCAGTCCGTCCTGACAGCAGAATCATTAAATTATTTCGACATCAGTAGGAAGTGGCCAGAGTGTGGAATGATCCCATTCCCAGGGAATATCGGAACTTCACAACAGTCGGTATGGAACTGCCACGAAGTGTAAGGAGAACAGTCCTCAGGATACGAATATGATATGGGATCTACGGAGATAGCTTGGATAAATCAGGAAGAACCCTCTCCTCCCCATATGGATATTAGTGTGAGGGTAGACCCTTCAATACACTGTGAAGGACTGAAGCTTCTCCCAGGAATCTGAAAGTTTTCCATGATGTGACCCAGGCTGCCCTCGACTGGATGAGAAAGTTTTATAGGCCCCGTACTTTTGAAATAGTGTGCAAATATTCCAGATTATTTTGCTGTTCTTATTCCATTTGGCCTTTAATTATGATTTTGTACTTCTCTATTATTTCTTTACATGCGTATATTCCTGTAGGTCTACACAATTTTATGTGTATTCAACAATATTTAGTTGCACTTTCTGTATCCATATCATATGCTAAATAAAAAATACTATCAGGTCAAGAATTGAAAATTAAATAAATAAATAAATAAATAAATAAATAAATAAATAAATAAATAAGTAAATGAATAAATTTCTGCCAATCCAACGTAGTGATTTAAGCCTTGTAAGCCAATTAGTTCATGCTTTGTCACCTGATCTGATACTGGTCTCAAAATGAGATACTGTAAGTGGACTTTCGATCAGACATTCTGTGGTGAAGGACTATGTAGGCACCCTGTGTTTTAATAGATACTATTGTTTCCGAGTTAACGGTTCCTTGTTTGATTGCTACTCATCTTATGTATCTAAATCCTAGTACGAATAAAAAACCCTGAATCACCTAATCACCAGTTTTCTTATAAAATATAGACTAATAACTTTCTGAATTGCTCGACGATTAGACTGAATGTGGTTGGAATAATCGTCTGCACTTATAGCATGGGGCCTCACACAAGAAGAAAATGAGTTCAGTTACGTTGTGCAGCATTCCATTTCGTACTCTGAACCAATTAAGAAATAATTACATCTGAGCGAAAGGCGCGTAACATCCATGTTTATTGAGGCGTGTCCTTCCTGGACCACCAGAAGACAGGTGAAAAAATCGAAATACCTCCTTATATATTAGTTCCTTCTTATTCCTTAGTTGTAGACTGTTAGTGAGCCTGTGATTTCTTCACTTATTGGCCTGCTTGGGACTTAGTGCCAATTTCTATCCGTCATCCTTCGATGTTTCTTCTTCCTTTCTTTCTAGTACTCTTTCACCCTTTCATTGTGTTCCTTCTTTCTCTGCTAGAAACACTTCGTACCATTTTCTTTTCCCTATTGCCTTGCATTCTTTTGTTCTCTTATAATTATTTCGTTCCAGCACATTTTCGGTCTCTTGAATGCAGTTTGTTTTCGACTTTCACTCCAAAATATATCTTTTTGTTAATCTGTTTGTTATCGGGCGAGTTGTTGGGCTGAGAGGCTCAGACTGTTGAGGTGCTGGCCTTCTGTACCCAACTTGGCAGGTTCGATCCTGGCTCAGTCCAATGGTATTTGAAGGTGCTCAAATACGGCAGCCTCGTGTAGGTAGATTTACTGGCACGTAAAAGAAGTCCTGCGGGAATAAATTCCGGAACCTTGGAGTCTTCGAAACCCGTAAAAGTAGTTAGTGGGACGTAAAGCAAATAACATTAATATTATTACTGGGCGAGTTGGTCGTGTGCTTAGGGGCAAGCAAGCTGTGAGCTTGCGTCCAGAAATTGTAGATTCGAACCCCACTATTGGCAGCCCTGAAGATGGTTTTCCGTAATTGCCCATTTTCACACCAGGCAAATGCTGGGGCTGTACCTTAATTAAGGCCACGGCCACTTCCTTCACACTTCTAGGCCTTTCCTATTTCATCGTCGCCATAAGACCCATCTGTGTCGGTGGGACGTAAAACAAATTGTATAAAAACACAAGTTAATCTGTTTCCATCCATCCTAAAGATATGCCCAAAAAGTAACAATCTCGGTTTTTTCTATCATTCTGAGGCGTCATCAGGTGTTTGAAATGTCAAACATAATTTACTTAATTTATGTGGCATTCATGAGTACCAACACTAATAACACTGGGGAAGAAAACAATTTTGTATTGGTGTCTGGAATTTTAAAATTGATTCCAAATATATTTGCACTGTTGATTCCAATACTGCTGTCCATTTTGTTCTAGCAGCTCTAGGTTTTCAGGTATTGTTAATTTTATGATAATATATTTCCCACTAACTTTCGTTTATTGTTTCTACACATTATACGTCTGCATGTGTATATGAAATGTCTGGAATGTTTTGTTTCTTTGCAGATATATTTTCTTCGTTATGAAGCAATTTACATATTTTCAACCCTGATGTTTTAGTTACATTTGCGGGGGGTAGTAATTTGTGGGTGAAGAAAAATTATAACGGACTTTGTGAAAAGATCCTATTTTCCTTATTCCAGACTGAAACTGGGGGACCAACATATGTGATGGGAACCACAGGTCATGTGTAAAATGTGTACAGAGCACCTGCAACAGTGGACAAATGGACAACGGAAGAGCATGAAATTTAGTATTCTGATGGTATGGTGTGAGCAGAACAACCACACTGAAAAAAATAAAGGCCATCAATTGTAAAGACCGAAGTCGGTATCCTGAGTTAGCCTATGTGAGACGCCCTATTGCATATTCAGAAAATATACCTTGTCCAACTTGTTCTAGCCTTCCTGAGCTTTATGAAGCGTCAGATGAATTGAATAGTGAGGCAGAAATTTATGATGAGCAACATGAGAGTGATTTTTACTTCAAGAGGTTTCAGTCAGACTGAATTGAATGATCTCATTAGTGAACAAGAAACCAACTTGAAATTAGTCAACCTTACCGGTACCCGAAAAGTACTTATCTTAAGTACCGGTGTTTCTTTATGTATGTTGTAGGCTTAATAATAACCTAATACGCCATGACGTGAGAAGGAAAGCTGGTATGAATAAACTAATACCATTTTGAGAATATACGACCCAAGAACTTCCCAAAGGGACTAATATCTCAGACACCAAAATTTGTGTTCCCCAGTGTAATTTAGAGTGGTGCAAATATAATTCAGATAGATTGTATTAAAATGGGAAGATACGGGTCAACTTGATTAGTAATACAAATTAATACGAAAATTTATCGCGTACTAGCCTACGGAAAAAACCCAAGTTATTCATATCAACCCTAACTTCTTCTTTTTCTTCTTCTTCTTCGTCTCATATAAGAGCTATTGCATCATGGATGTAGAACCACTGTCGGATGATTTGTGCCCAGGGTGATTTTCGCTAAAGGTATTTAGACCCCAGCAAATTGTCATATTTCAGGATATGCGAAGAATTACAATTTTATTTTTACTAATAATGCTCAAAATTAGACACGAAAACCTCTCAAAATAGACTTTGATACTGATGTCAGTCTAGATTATCAAACGAACGTAAATTCTAGAGAACATATGCTAACTTATTTAATGGTTTATTCTAAGCAGGACCTACAACACTGTATACTACATGAAGAATCCCTCTACTCTGAAAACTCATTCATAGTCACCTGGAAATGATGTAAGCTATGAATACAATAAAATGTGCGTTGAACATGAAAATCTCTACTGTTCTTTTTTTGTATAATCAATTGATTGGAGGATTGAGGTGAAAGTAACCGCTGTTCGAAATACTTAGTACTATCCCAGAATTTACCGCAATTTAAATGGGGAAGCCACTGAACAGTAATTACTCTCCATGTACTTTCCTTCTCAAATGGACAGTATTTATTAGAAAAGCCGCGCTGAGTGGCTCAGGCGGTTGAGACGTTGGCCATCTGACCCCAACTCGGCAGGTTCAATCCTGGCTCAGTCCGGTGGTATTTGAAATTTTGAACAAAGTCATCCTGGCACGTAAAATAACTCCTTCGGGACTAAATTCCGACACCTTGGCGTCTCCCACAAACAGTAAAAGGAGTTAGTGGGAGGTAGAGCCAATAAAAGTATTATTATTATTATTTATTAGAAAGGAGCCAACCATCATGGTCTAAACTATGAGAAAACTTACGTCGAATCTCTTTCTAATGAAATTAAATGGATAAAAATAGTCTTATGAATGAACAGAGGATGGTTGCCTAGTTGTACTTCCTCTTAAAACAATCACCATTACCCCCAATCTATGAATGAACAATAGGCTGGTCTTTGAATAGAAAACTGACCTTTTTATATAAATGTGAAGGTGGTGCCTAAAGGATTCCTTTCTCCTGGTATCGGGGCGATTTCATATTGAGAAAATTTTCTAACAATGATATTATTTAATAATGAATTCATTTAGGACTCGTTCCTTTTTGTGAAGGTGAGCCTTCGGGGCTCAGATGGCAGCGCGCTGGCCTCTCACCGCCGGATTACTTGGTTTAAATCCCGGTGTCTCCATTCGAGATTTCTGCTGGACAAAGCGGAGAGGAGAAAGGTTTTTCTCCGGGTACTGCGATTTTCCATGTCATCAACCATTCCAGCAACGCAGTAACTCTCTCCAATATTTCATTTCATCTGTCAGTCATCAATCATTGCTCCAGGGGATTGCGAGGGGCTTCGGCAGCCGGCACAATTCCCTCCTCCCCGCTAGATTTCTGACCCGATCGAATGACGGGAAACAGGCTGAGGATTTTCATTTCCTTTTTCTGAAAATAGAGAATGAAAGACCACACTCAAAAATATCAATTTATTTTTTATAATTTCGAGGGTTGGTTCCTCTCTGCTTAATGTCGTCCAGTTGTCTTATCTAAGGCAGTGTGCAACCAATTTCAGTTCCTAAAATCAATCTTAAAATTGTGATTGAGTTGATCAACAGTGATACTGAGACCTGGAAGTGGTTTCTTGAAAATTGACTAACCTAGACGGAGGAATATTGTCGTTAACAAATATGATAATTTTGTTGCTAATTATCAAAATGTAATCTATGAGACATTAGCTTATCAGGGAAGTGAGAAAAATGTCAGCATTATCTAAGGATTGTTTTCCGCCTCTTCAGATGGCAAAGCGATTCTTTCTGGTAATGTATGTATTTAAAACAAATAAAATGGCAATTTAGGTAAAGCACGACGATCGTAAAGAAGCTGCTTTATGTACCTATGCAGATAAATGGGCGTACTATTTATATCAAATGCTAATTCTCAGGCCATTCTCTTCTGTGAAAGGTGGCGGTCTTAATGGGGGACCCCAGATTTATAGCTTGGCCTGGAGTTATTAAATCTGGGTCACTCTAGTCCTCGCTCAGTTGTGTTTATTATGCAGATATACTTTATATTGCCTTTTCCAGACTATTACAAAGCTCGGAACAAAACTTGGATCGTGGCCACGAAGCAAAGCGAGAAATAAGCGTGAGTCAAAGTAGTATACAGTGTTATGAATATGAATTATTTATGTTGGTGGCGTATTAAGAGAGGTTAGAGAGGCAGGTCGTCTCGGGTTACAGGTTTGCGGTGAGGGAGTGTCTCATGACAACAGGCCAGGTAGTGAGGTTCGACAGTAATGTTTGTTTAGACGCCTTCGTCAGCGTTTTGGAGTTCCAGAAGATGCAGGTCTGGCTTCCTGTATGAATGGTCAGAGTAATGGCCTTCAATTCAGAATTGGAGTTCCATTCGTCCCGGGTTTTCTGGGACAGTTTCAATTTTCAATAAAGTATCCCGGTGTCACAACAAAATTTTATCTTTGTACTGAAATTAAATGGATAAGGGTAGTTCTTATGAATGAAGAGGATGGTTGTCTAGTTGAACTTCCTTTCTAAACAATAATCACCATTACTAACAATCTATGAATGAACAATAGGCTAGTAGTTGAATAGAAAACTAACCTTTTTATATAAATGTGAAAGTGGTGCCTACTGGATTCCTTTCTCCCGAAATCGAGGTGATTTCATATTGAGAAAAATTTCTAACAAGAATATTATTTAATAATGAATTTATTTAGGACTCGTTCGTTTTTCTTAAGGTGAGCCTTCGTGGCTCAGACGGCATCACGCTGGCCCCTCACCGCCGGATTCCTTGGTTCAAATTCCGGTCTCTCCATGCGAGATTGTTCTTGCGTTTGGTCTTTCATTTCTATAGATTTTAATTTTGCCCCGACAAATAGCGTAAACATGAACAATTTAACATTCGATCATTATTCAGTCAAGACAGCATTAATCGATTTTGAGAGCACTATGAAAAACAAATTCTACAATTATTTAATGTCATGAAAAATGGAAAAGTTGAGAAGACAAAAAAAATTCTAGGTTCTGTTTGACAAAAAAAAAAAAAGGGATGAGATGCTTTAGTATAAAGGATTTTCTCAATGATGTCTGATGTGTGATTCGACTTCAGATCGGCTATAGTGCAACCATCGAAGGAAAATAACTTCTCCAGCTGACAGGATCGCCCCATAACGGTGAAACCCACGCTTTGTTTGTGTTTGATGCTGATTTCTTGGTATGTCTCTCAAGCCGGTCCAAGTGGCTTGCAAATTTAGCAACACCACCTTGCAAATCCCCTTTGAATTCGCCGCCGAAGCGATCTGAATGGTTAACTTCAGCAGCTGATGAAACGACAATGGTGTGAGATATCGAAATACTTTTTTCAAATTAGTTATCGGTAACGCCAACACTTTAACGCTCATGTACACGGTTCACGTTGTCTCCGACCACTCTATATAAAGATGAATGCAAACATGCAATCTCCGAACCACAACAATTAGCCATGCACATTTGAAGACGCCAGCCCGGCCGAGAATCGAAGCTGGGGCCCTCTGAATCCAAGACCACTGTGTTGACTGTTCAGCCAAGTAGATGGATAAACATGTGACTTACCGAGACCATGAAAGGCCTTGCCTAACGATGAAGACATTCCAGTGTCAATGCTACCTGGGTGTATGAATAGTTTTCGAAGGCACGGTAGTAGGTAGTTTCGAATTTCATCTTCGACAGCCCTGAATATGTTTTTCTATGGTTTCCAATTTTTACACCAGACAAATGTTGGAGTTGTAAAGCTACAGCTGCTACCTTACTTTTCCTAACCTATTCTTAACTCTATCAGTGCCGACTCTTGTATGATTAAGCGTGACCAAGCACGCAGCATAAATTATTATTAGAGATGGGAATTACAGGCACGAATAAGTTAGACTGCAAACGTATTTAACCAAGGCGCAAGTGTCGTATACCCGCATAACAGTTCTGCAGTGAGATTTGTATATATATATTAGCGATCTGAACTATCAGCACCCCTAACATTTATGCAACTCGCCGACATAACTGTAGAGCGGGTTGTCTACAGTACAATTGCACCTCCTTCAAATACGTTTGTATTCTAACCTGTTCGTGCCTATAATTCCCATCTATATTCTTCTTCTTTTTTGTATTCTTCTTCTTGTTTGCGCGTGGGCCCTGCTGTATCACGCAGTGCTTTTATGATTTGCCTTTCTCGTATTCCATGTGGACCGGGCGAGTTGGCTGTGCGATTACAGTAGAGGCGAGCAGCTGTGAGCTCGCATCCGGGAGAGAGTGGGTTTGAACCCCACTGTCGGCAGCCCTGAAGGTGGTTTTTCTTGGTTTCCCTTTTTCATACCAGGAAAATGCTGGTCTGTATCTTAATTACGGCCACGGCCGCTTCCTTCCCATTCCTAGACCTTTCCTGTCCCATCGTCGCCATAAGACCTATCTGTATCGGTGCGACGTAAAGCAAATAGGAAAAATAATCTTCCATCTGGCTTTCATCTTTTCTCCGTGAGCTCTCTTCTTTTCTTCAGTCCACCTGGTTTCTGGGGTCTTTGGAATTTTTTTTTTTTTTTGCTACGGGCTTTACGTCGCACCGACACAGATAGGTCTTACGGCGACGATGGGATAGGAAAGGCCTAGGAGTTGGAAGGAAGCGGCCGTGGCCTTAATTAAGGTACAGCCCCAGCATTTGCCTGGTGTGAAAATGGGAAACCACGGAAAACCATCTTCAGGGCTGCCGATAGTGGGATTCGAACCTACTATCTCCCGGATGCAAGCTCACAGCCGCGCGCCTCTACGCGCACGGCCAATTTTCGCCCGGTCTTTGGAATTTCATTCTCTGGCTGTACTACTCATCTGTTTTCTTTTTTACTGAGCAGATTTCTGTCTAGTACCGGTATGTCTTCAGCCCTAAGACTGGTTGGATCCTCAACAGCTCCGCCATCAGCTGTCATAGATGGCCTAGGCATCACTGAAGAGGCGTACTAGGGAAACGAGGAGTGAGGTAGTTTCCCGTTGCTTTCCTCACCGATCCAGAAGTTGCTATTACATATCAGTCTGCCAAGCCCACTGAAATGCATGCACCAACCGACCCTATGAGCAACATTTTCACACCATTCATAGCAGGGACTGGCTGCAGAAGGAATGGCGTTACTAGCATCGCTCATACCTCAGTCACTTTCACATTGTCAAAGCCAAGGATGAGACTGAGACAGATCAATGAAAGTAACAAAATTGCTCTAGCTCATACCAGAAGACATAGTGCGCTTTAAACACTAAGTCCTGCCAGCAAAGGCAATTCTGTCTAGTATTTCTGATATATCTATGTGGGCTTTATCCAGGTCCTTTTTGAACTCTTGGATCCATGGCAGACTTCAATTTTGTGCTGAATGCCATGATCTCGTGTGTAAGCATTTTGTTGAGTCTTTGAACGTGTCCATAAAATTTCAATCTCAGTTTTCTAATATCTGCTGCCAGGTTGGAATGTTTCTCTGTTGTATTACTGGATTTCAGTCTGTATCACTCTTCAGTTTTTTCTGGATTAAGAATTTTCCTCATCTTTCTTCTTTCTTCCTTCAGAATGTTTCTATCTCCTTTTCTATTGAGTACCGGCATTTCGTTCGCGTATAGAACTTCAGGTTTGATCGCAGTATTGTAGTGCGTGATCCTTGTGTTTGTGGACAAGCATTTTTGTTGTAAATGTCGCACGTTCACATGTACGCCCCCTTGAGTTTCTGTAGGCGAACTTTCTGTGCTTCCTCTTTTAACCATGTTGGTTCTACAATTTCACCAAGGTATTTGAAGTGTGGAACGTTTTTTATCTGTCTGCTTTTTGTGTTTAGTTTCTGAATGTAGAATATATTACAAATGAACTTACTTTTCTCAAATACAATTTGTAGCCCAACTTTTCCAGCACATTCCTTGAGGACTGCTATCTGTTTGTTTGCTACGCTTTCACTGTCCGCTAGCATTGCTAGGTCGTCTGCGAAAGTCAAGCAACTGATTTTTATCTCATCTTTTGTTCGTCCAAACTGATTGGGTTTCCAGTGATTCTGAAATTTTAGTTCTTTATCCCACTCTTTAATAACTTTATCCAGAACGAGACTGAAAAGGAGTGGTGACTGTCTATCGCTTTGTCGAACGTAAGTCTTAACCTCGAAAGGACCTGATATTTTGCCGATGAATTTTACTTTTGATTTTGTGTTAGTATATTATTATTATTATTATTATTATTATTATTATTATTATTATTATTATTATTATTATTATTATTATCTTAAACAACAGTTATAATCTTCTATATTCTTATATACAAAGGGACATAGAGTATGTTTGTGTCAGCCCAGGTGGAAAGCAGTGGAAAGCAGGAGACAGCTGGGTTGACTGATGCTGCCGAATTACATTTAATTACTCCGTAATTCACCCTTGGAATTCGCCAGGGAATGCAAGAGGACGGGAGAGGCAGACCAACTGGTTAGCTGACTGCCTGCTTATTGCGTTACCACCAACTTCCGAGGGCTGCAAAGTGTTGGATCCTTGCTTCATATTAACAATAAGAGCTCACAAGGAGCTGCTCGTGTATTCCCTGAACAAGACATATCTTCACAGTCTGGAGTAAGTTGTCACGCGCCTTCACCGTTCAATTTCAAGATGACGTACCGAGATAATAGGTCCTGGTGTGGCTCAGACATTACAATACTTCAGCTGAAAATCTCAGTTGCGCCACTGATCAATAACAATAAAATATTTAACGACGTAAAATTGTTATAAGGGATATGATGGAAATAAAAATACACTACACTGGGATCTTTTGTGGTTCCCAACCCTGTGATATAGGGGGTAGCGAGTCTATTTCTTACTGGGAAGTCACGGGTTCAGAACAGGGATATTTACCGAATATATGTCATTCGCCACCAGTGACAATCGCTCCCAGTCCATTAGGTGTCTACACCTGCGCGTGACTCACTGTCCAGCTACCTCCCCTGAGACAACAACTGCTGGAATAACCACGGGAAAATTCTCAGGACTATCCTTTCACTCCAAAAAATGCACTTGCCTGCTGGCCCCACTTCTTCTCATTTTCGCTCCGAGTGTCAGTGTTCTGGTCATAATTATTTAGTGTATTATCATTGTGCTTTATATAGATGTTTCATCGAACAGTCACGGGAAGTGCTAACCTAACGTAACATGAACACATCTGATGGGCTCTCAGAGTGAGTGTAACACTTTCCCCGTACGTAGCTGGCTTACCGAAGAATCCTGGATGGTAGGTAAAACCACCATCAATACCCTCAGGAATACTATTCAATGAAAACGACCCCTTCGGGGGACGATTGTCCATGATGAACAGCTGGACTGGGCTAATGGACCACGGACGATTGTCACTTTTTAAGCTGGGAGGGACTGAGACTCGTGGCGATTTACAGGACACCTATTTACCAGGATCTGAGGGTTGATTCGAGGCCCACTCAGTTTACGTGGGAACAATTGAGGAGTTTTGTGGCTTTGAGATAGCGGTTCCGGTCCAGAAAGCCAAGAATAAGGGCCTAGAGGATTCGTCGCTTTGACCACGCGTTACCTCGTAATGTACAGACTTTTGCGCTGGACAGAGCTCGGCTGGTAGGCCCATCAAAGCTGTAGTGACCTGGGTTTTTTGTCTTTTCTACTGTAATCATAATATTTAAACTCTCAGCGGCATCAGTGAACTTCTCTACGCATTTTATTTCTCAAGTTCTCAGCCTGAAGGCTAATTGAATTCCCAGCAGCTACATAATCACCTCTCAGACATTGTACTACAGGCCTGCATAAACTTGTTTAGATTCAGTTCGAGTTTGGTCGGTCAGCGAACACAATGCAATGATTTCACTCGTTGAAACATTTTAGAGGTGACCGGTCTTGTCCTTGAGTATACCATGGCTCAACATACAACATTGCGTAGCTAACAGAATACAGTAAAATGCAGCTTTTCAATGTCGCGTAACTAACATAGAAGAATATGAACAGATTAGTTGAGCTATTTAATTACAAGATACCATTTCTTAAGACTTCTGGAACACTATCGCATTTTTATGTTTATTTCCTTCTGGTCTAAAATTAGAATTTTATCATCACGTGGAACTCGTTCTTAACCGACGATATAAATCTTATCAATATGATTAAGGTATTCGGGGATTAATGTTAAAATG
The DNA here is from genome assembly GCF_040414725.1 of Anabrus simplex. Lineage (NCBI taxonomy): Eukaryota > Metazoa > Arthropoda > Insecta > Orthoptera > Tettigoniidae > Anabrus > Anabrus simplex. Next base: position 98,896,804 of record NC_090270.1, on the reverse strand, counting down.
GGAGATCTGTTCTTCTTCTTAATAATAATAATAATAATAATAATAATAATAATAATAATAATAATGGTTTTACGTCTCACTAACTACTTTTACGGTTTTCGAAGACGCTGAGGTTCCAGATGTTTGTTCCACAAGAGTTATTCTAAGTTCCAATAACAAACCGACACGAGTCTGACGTATTTGAGCACTTTCAAATACCACTCGACTGAGCCAGGATCAAACCTGCCAAGTTGAGGTCAGAGATCCAGCGCTCTGCCGTCTGAGGTACTCAGCACTGCGATCATTACTGGTTCTAAATTAATTACGTAATGCACTTTTCGTTTTCTCATCAGGTTAACAAAAATAATGATATTTATTGGCTATTGTATAACTGAAATGATTTTCTCACTTATAATATGAGTTAGAAACGAAGCATAGACCATACCGTATGACTTGGTGGTGGTGGTGGTGGTGGTGGTTATACAATTCTATGGAGAACAAGGAACTTCCTGAAGAGACAGATGTGATACAGACAGAAAGAACCGAACGTAAACGGTTTCGGCCGGATATTTCATACAAATTTGTAGTATGCAATGCTGCTCCACAGAGACGTTTGGTGGTTTGCCGGTATGGCAGGCGTTAGACTGTTTCATTTTAACCTATGTCCTCTTTCTCTGGGCTCTAACTTGTATTTCTTTAAGTGCAAATACACGTGTTTTCATCCTAAGCACATTTACTTTGGAATGAGTATGCCTATGTCAAAAGGTGAAAGAATGTTTGCGTAGCATATATCTTAATTCTAAGCCTCGGTTTCCAATCCCCTCCTACCCTTGTTGAATCCCTGGGTAACTTTATGGAACATGCGATTATTATAAGGATCTTGGGATTATTAGATTTGCTGGTACCAAGTTTAAAGTTTATGGGATGCCAGAAAGTGCATCATAAATTTGTCTATTTTTATTTTTATACCTGCCTTTATACATCGCTACACTTAGACTTATTTCTTTTTGAATAGATTGATAAGCACGAGCAACTATAATAACGATTATGGTAAAATACACGTAACCATGCCGAGTGGCTCAGATGTTGGATCACTGGTCTTTTGCACTCAAGTTGAGGCGTTAGAGATCGGCTCAGTCTGTTAATATTTCATGGTCTCAAATACGCCAACCTCAAGTTGGTAGATTTACCAGTGAGTTAAGGAACAAAGTTCTGGCACCTCACCGTCTCTAAAAATGATAAACATTGTGAGAAATAAAACTAGTAACTTCATTATTCGCGCTCAAGATCAAACTAGTGTCCTTGGTACCAGAAAATTAACACGTAAACCACTCGACTAGCGGACCAGCATGATTAAAGTAAAAGCCGCTAATCACCACCAAACGTTCGGCTTCTACGTAACAGTGTAGAGCATATATTTCGGACTTCAGATTGTAACGTCAACTCCACACTTCCCTGCTTTGTTTTGCTTTGCTTTGCTTATGCTAATCGCACTTTAGAGTTTTATTCTTCCTAGCCTTTTATTACCTTTTCCCTATTTATTTTACGTCGTACCGATACTGACAGATCTTCGGGAAGCGATGAGAAAAGAAAGGGCTAGCACTGAAAACGAAACGACCGTGACCTTAATTAAGGTACAGCCTATCATTTTCCTAGTGTGAAAATTCGGAATCGTCTTCAGGGATGTCGACAGTAGGATGCAAACCAAGTTTTATTGGAGTCGACCCTTAATTGTACCGCCACTCAGTTGTACCGCCGGATAGGTCTATCCTTTCTGACAACAGCTCTATGTGAAACGATATATCGCATTAACTACTGCATCCTCCTGTGGTGGTTGGTAGTGTTGCATGTAGAAGAAGGGAAGAATATTTAGACGAATAAAAATACTCAGTCCCTGAACCAGATGAATTAAACATGCGCAAATCCCCGACGCGGCCGGAATTTGAACCCGGTGTCCTATGAGAATTAGACCAGTACGCTAATCATTCATCCAAGGAGCCGGTCAGTCGCACCCTAGAGCAGTTCATATTTCGGTGTTAAATCATCTGGAAACATATATGTATCCTGTCCTTTTATTGTATGGTAAGTGTGTGCTGTGGAGTCCTTCCCTGCCTACCTCTGAGGAGATCCCCTTTATGACTGAGGGATGAAGATAGATATAGCGCTCTCACGTCCCGCTGCACTCATCAAATACCAATCTACGTTTGATGATCACACTGGATGGCCCTCACTTATAACCGTTAGACGCTCGATACCACGATGGGGGCATAAACCATCCACGAAAGTATGTGAGGAATTACACACACACACACACACACACACACACACACATACACACAGAGAGAGAGAGAGAGAGAGAGAGAGAGAGAGAGAGAGAGAGAGAGAGAGAGAGAGAGATTCTATCATTTACACATGTCAGAGTTTAATATCCTTTGTAATTCTCGACTGCGTTCGCTAACCTCTTACGCATAATATTCTGTGTTATATCAAACATGCGTACGCTAATCTTGAGAGACTGGAAAATAAATTACTGGTCTTGTACATGAAAAAATACATTCAACTACTGATGGAGGAATTTTGTTACGTACTAACATTCGTGTACATCATGAGTTTCTCCTACTTTTCTACGGAAAATCACATTATTCGGCTTACCACGATATAAAACTGAGGATCATATAGGCTCACCTTCGCTAAATCCCTTTACAATTTATACGTTGTGAATGATATCGTTATAATTTGCTGAGCAAGTTGGCCGTACGGTTAGGATCACGTAGCTGTGAGCTTGCATTCTGGAGACAGTGTGTTCGAACCCCACTGTCGGCAGATCTGAAAATTGTTCTCCGTGGTTTCCCACTTTCATACGAGGCAAATTCTGGGGATGTACCTTAATTATCGCCACGGTGGATCCCTTTCCACTCCCAGCCCTTTCATATCCCCTCATCGCCATAAGACCAGTCTGTGTCGGCGCAACGTAAAACAAAGTTGAAGAAAATGGTAAAAATTGACATTTTCCAGTAAGTTGCAATTTTTTAAATTGCCTTGCAAGCTTTCAGATTAAATTATACATCAGATACAGGTTTACACGACCATGTAATATAAGTTGTATGTCGAATTAAATCGAATGTTTGTGGGTTCGGATCCCGCTTGTGTGCGGTTGGCCATTTTTGTTCTGTACTTAATATCTCTTCGATATGTTTTATGTATTTGAACAGTGCCTAATACGTTGAAATTTTATTTCGGGTAGGTTATAATACGGTCGTGAAAATTGAGCATTCATTAGGTTGTATGTATGTACTGTATTATAATTTTTTCCAATATTCACCTGTAGCACTGGCATGTGCAGATTAGTAAGTTAAGATAGGTTTATATTAAACTTATTAAAATTAGTTTTCAAAAATTTATAAATGCAATATTGTTTTAAATACTATATAATAAAGGGACCTTACGCAACTCATTCGTAAAGTAGATCTATTTTTACTTAAGTCGAAATATTTGAATTCCTATCTTAGGCTATGTTCCTAAATTGTACGAGCACATATATGTCCACGACTCGTAAGTTGAATAAATACTAATTTATCTGTGATAATAAAAATTAACAATTCTCTGGAATGAAATATATTAAGAAGTAAGGTATAACATATTGGAAATGCCGGGATATCTTCGTTTGAATTTTTACATCACGTATGTACTCTTTGGTGTTATGCATCATAATTATGTTGTCATTTGAAGCACATGGAGAAGACTATGATTTCTAATATGCCATGAATTGTCTAGGGGAACCGAAATATTGTAACGCATTATACCAAATTTAAGTTAATCTTTTCTTCCTATCCCATCGTCACCATAAGACCTACCTGTGTCGGTGCGACGCAAAGCAAATTTAAAAAAATCTTGATGTAGAAGGAAACAAACAATATATCCTTAAAACGTTTCTAGGGTAGATGACGGGGACCGGGTAACAGAGTACACGGGTATCTGGGTATCCGTTACGGCGATTACCCGATGCGAATGTCGGGTATAGATCCGAGAACCCGGATAGCTGTTACATATAGTATCAATCCTTGTTTGTATTCCCGGTGGTGCATTTTATTCCTTTCCTCCTGCGAGAAATTTCCTCTGCTCCAGCATTATTATTTCACTAAAGGTAGCCTAACGGAGCTAGCGCGCGTGTGTGTGTGGATAAAATTACTGTATATCGATGAATTCCAAGCTAGTGAACAGGATACGATAGACTTTGAAGTACAGTTACAGAAATCTTTGGATCTATTAACATCCGATGTATTCAGGCATAAAACTTGCGGATGCTGTCGGATACAACCTACCACACAGTTTTATTAGACATTTTCAGCAGGTCACGTTTTGTAAGGAATTGTCATATTTTTGGGAGTATTTGTGGACCTCGGGATTTTGTACTACTGCAGAGGTTGTAGTCGTTTTTAAATCTCTTGACTTCTTGACGAAGAATGGGATCACTCTTCTTCATGGTTTATAGTGTAAGTATGGTAAGTACTCGGCCTCAAGCCTGGTTAGAACCTCAACCGATCCGCCATCAGTTGTCAAAAGTAGGCTAAGTGTCATTGAAGATACTTACCAGGGAAGTGAGGAGAGAGGTAGTTCGTTGCTCTCCTTCAGGAGCCAGAAGGTGCTGTTTTACCAGTTTTAACCGAAATCCATACACCAATCGAGCACACGAGCAAGACTTTTACACGGTTCATCACAGGGACTGTAGTTTATACTACTACTACAACTACTGCTACTACTATTCAACATCGAAACAGCACCCAGATGAATGACTGTTAAGAGAGAGAGGATTCAGAAAGTCGGTAAGTTCAAATATTTCGGAGAGTGGATAGACAATAACCTGTCAGAAAGAGAAGTACTGTTATCGAGAATCAACAAGATGAACTTCGTATATAAAGTAACTATGAGCACTTACAACAACAACAACAACAAAAACAACACGATTTTGATCAATGCAAAATTCAGACACTAATAGACAGTGATCCACACAGAAGCTTTATATGCAGCTGAATGTTTGATGTTAGTAAAAGCAGGATTGGTAAACAAGTTGGTGGAGAGAAAGATTCTTAAGAAGATACTGGGATCCCAAATAAGAGAGTATGGATCATGCACAGAAAGAAATAAGACCAGGAATTATATCTCAACATGGAAAATTTATCGGCTTCCATCCGCAAGAGGAGAGCCATGTATTTCGGACATATCTACAGAATGAACCCGGGAAGAATGACCAATCAGATAAGATATTTAGAGATCAGGAAAACTACGATACGGTGGTATCAGGAGGTGGAGGAGGACCTGGAATAAATGTGAATACAAGGAAGGGACATCAGCAACAGGGATGTTTACAAGTCTAGAATCAAGGTCACTCAGAGGTTTCAAGAAAACGTTGAGTCCCGTGCCCAAGCGCCGTGGACAGAAGAAAGGAGGAGATCGCAGAGTAAAAGGCTGAAGGAGAACTGGACGAGTATTAAAGCCCGGAAACTGATGATGGTGAATTCGAATTAACGTGATACATAGTCGGCTAAAAGAAGAGTATAGTGGTCCCTAATTCTCTTGGTTCAAGGCGAATACAAGCAGGCATAATGTGTACACTACCTTCCCTCGTACAGGCTCAACAGCTCAATTACCTCCGGTAAAAGCCCCTCACATCCAACGATAAATTTAGTTACAGCGATTGGTCTGAATATTGTATGAAGGTAGAAATGAGGGTGCTCCATCTAAGCGCTAGGTAGACAGTAGCCTAGTGCATATGCTTGCCCGTGCAGCACTCCATCATCCCTTCTTTCTAATTAGACGACACTTTAATTCAATTTAACGGATAGAACTAAACACGTTTGATGTTGTACAAAACATTTCCGCCCTGTTAGAAAGCTGCTTTGTTGCTGACTTTTTCAATAGTAATTATCTCATTCTGGAGATTGAAATCCGTGCAGCTCTTAAAAGAGCTTGTAGACAAATTAAGTGCGTGTCGGCAATTTTCTCCAGTATGGTATTATCATCTTTGCAGCAGACTCCTGAAAACAACGGAATATTTGTTATAGATTTCTGTTTCGCCCCACCTAATATCCCACCTCACCGGACGCTTCTCGTTTTTCTTACGGGTACCGAAACAGTTGGCTAAATGCTATGGGTCGTCTAGCTGTAGGCTTGCTTTGAGGAGATGGCGGGTGCGAACCGCACGTAGATTTCTGCGGTTTCCCAACTCCATGCCAGCAAATGTGAGAGGTATACTTAAGGTGCTGCAAATATTTCTTACATGTAAGAATAATCTATAGCACATATCTAATTTACTTTTTTCATGTAAATATTAACCGTAGAAACTAGATGATAAACGTTTCTGCTTAGTCTATAAGTTACCCAATTTTAGTATCTTGTAGAATTTAACTTAAGTAGTGTTCGGTATTATGGCTGGGCATAATAGCAGCCTCTATAGGCTGAGCCATGCCATAGAAAACAAAACGATGATAAATAAATAAATAAATAAATAAATAAATAAATAAATAAATAAATAAATAAATAAATAAATAAATGAGCGCAGCATTTGTTCGTAATGTTGGAATATATCAGACAGACGAGCGCTAAAGGTCAAGACATGTTTTCCTGAAAGTGCATAATATTACTATTGCCATTAATATTGTGTTTGTAGTCTAAGGTTAAGAACATTCTTAGTCTTCTGGGCCCACTTTGGCGGGCTCCGTCTCAACATATATACTGCATCAGAGAAGTAAAGAGACTAAGAAGGAGGTATAGGTTGGAAATAAAGTTATAAATGGCTGTAGAGGTAAGGAGAAATTGAAGGAACTTACAGGAAATTGAAACTGACAAAAATGTCAGCTAAGGATAAGGTGATGGCCAGCATAATGGGCGGTCATACAAATCTGAGTGAAAAATGGAAGGGTATGTATAGGTATTTTAAGGCAGAAACAGGTTCCCAAAAGGACATTCCACGAATCATTAACGAACAAGGGGAGTGTGTATGCAAAGATCTTCAAAAGGCGGAAGAATGCAGTCAGCAGTATGTGCAGATTGTTGGTTACGAGTATAATGTCCAGATAGGGGAGGTAACTAATACTAAATAAGTATTACAATTTACATATGATAACAATGACATTTACAATAAGATACAAAAGTTGAAAACTAGAAAAGCAACTGGAATTGCTACACTAAAGACAATGGATTGTGATATAGTACCATATTTGAAGTAGTTATTTAATTATTGTTTGCATGAAGGAGCTATACCAAATGAATGGAAAGTTGCTATAGTAGCCCCTGTGTACAAAGGAAAGGGTGATAGACATAAAGCTGAAAATTACAGGCCAGTCAGTTTGACATGCATTGCATGAAAGCTTTGGGAAAGCATTATTTCTAATTATATTAGACATGTTTGCGAAATTAATGACTGGTTCGATAGAAGGAAGTTCGGATTTGGGAAAGGTTATTCCACTGAAGCTCAACTTGTAGGATTCCAGCAAGATATAGCAGATATCCTGGTTAAAGCAGGTCAAACGGACTGTATCGCGATTGACGTATCTAAGGCATTTGATAGGGTAGGTCATGGGAGACTACTGGCACAAATGAGTGCAATTGGACTAGACAAAAGAGCAACTGAATGGGTGGCTATATTTCTAGAAAATAGAACTCAGGGAATTAGAGTAGGCTTTATCTGATCCTGTAATAATTAAGTGGGGAATTCCACAAGGCGGTATTATTGGACCTTCTTGTTTTCTTATATTTATCAGTGATATGAGTAAGGAAGTGGAATCAGAGATAAGGCTGTTTGCGGATGATGTTATTCTGTACAGTGTAATAAATAATTTAAAAATTGCGAGCAACTGCAAAATTACCTCGATAATGTTGTGAGATGGACAGTAGGCAATGATATGATGATAAACGGGGTTAAAAGTCAGGTTGTGAGTTTCACAAATAGAAAAAGCCCTCAGTTTTAATTAATGCATTGATGGGATGAAAGTTTTTTTTTTTTTTTTGGGATCATTGTCTAAGTACCTAGGTGTTAATATAAGGAAATATCTTCATTGGGGTAATCACAAAAATATGATTGTAAATAAAGGGTACAGATCTCTGCACATGGTTATGAGGGTATCTATGGGTTGCAGTAATGATGTAAAGGAGAGGGCATACATGTCTCTGGTAATATCCCAAATAGAGTATGGTTCCAGTGTATGAGACCCTCACCAGGAATGCTTTATTCAAGAACTGGAAAAATCCAAAGAAAAGCAGCTCAATTTGTTCTGGGTGATTTCAGACAAACGAATAGCGTTACAAATATGTTTGGCCTGGGAAGACTTGGATAAGAAAGACGAGCTGTTCGACTAAGCTGTATGTTCCGAGCTGTCACTGGAGAGATGGCGTGGAAGGACGTCAGTAGACGAATAAATTTTAGTGGTGTCTTTAAAAGTAGAAAAGATCATAATATGAAGATTAAACTGGAATTCAGGGGGAAAATTGGGGCAAATATTCATTTATAGGAAGGGGAGTTAGTGATTGAAATAACGTACCAAGAGAGATGTTCAATAAATTTCCAATTTCTTTGCAATTATTTAAGGGAAGGCTAGGAAAACAACAGGTAGGGAATCTGCCACCTGGGCGACTGCCCTAATTACAGATCAGTAGTGATTGATTGGAAATTGCAGGTGAAGAAAGGACGGCCAAACTGGAAAGCATTCAAAAGAGAAAGAAGAATTGAATAGGTCACTATTACGAAGGCAATGTTTATTAACACAGGCATTACAGGGAGAAGATTAAGAGGTAGAAAGATGTATCAGATGATGAACAGTGTGAAAATGAATGGAAGGTACTTTAAGACTAAAACGATGGCAGAAGACAGATCTTCTTGTAAAGTGCATGCGAGAACATGACGATAGGCAGAAAACCGATGGTGACAATGATGATGATTATTATTTCTGGACAGAGACTTTTCAACTTCAGCTACATCTGGGAGTCACTGGAGTCACTCTGGCTCATTATTCTGGGTACAAATCTGGCAGCTCAGCCACTGCAATAACAACGCCCTCACACACGAAGGCTATGGAATTGTGATTATTTCTTCACTTCAAATAACAATTATTTTGTGAACAAAATGCTATCCCATGTTTTAACACGATTCAATAAAATTGGAAATAAATTAATTGCAGCAGGTAGAGCTCCATATGCTGGGAAAGGGGATAATACGTGTTCAATCATTTGAAATTTCTGGCCGACACTCACGTTGTGGACTGTAATGAGGTTTGGAGCTGCCGATACTGTAATTTGTTTTGTCGGAGCATAATGAGTGTCGTTGCGTGACATCCCATGAGGTATGAGATGTTCAGGTGTGCTTTAAACTATTCTCGTGCGTATTACTGGTAAGGCATTATAATTATTGTCTTAAATCACTCAGGCCCAAAAAATATTTCTCGTTTTTAGTCATTTTGTTTGTGACAGACTATTGTCTATAGTTTGAAAGAATATAAATAAATAAATAAATAAATAAATAAATAAATAAATAAATAAATAAATAAATAAATAAATAAATAAATAAATAAATAAATAAATAAATAAATAAAATAAAAACTGAGCGACTTCCCCATGCGGTTGGGAGCGCTCAATTGTAAGTGGGCATTTGGAGATAGTGGGTCCGAACCCCACTGTCGGCAACCCTGGAAATGATTTCCCGTTGTTTCACATTTTCACACCAGGCAAATTTAGGGGCTGTGACTTAAATAAGGCCACATCTGCTTCTTCCCCACTCCTAGCCTTTACCTACCCCATCGTCCCCACAAGAATTATCTCTGTCGGTGCGACGTAAAGCCAATTAAAAATAAATAAATAAATAAATAAATAAATAAATAAATAAATAAATAAATAAATAAATAAATAAATAAATAAATAAATAAATAAATAAATAAATAAATAAATAAATAAATAAATAAATCCACTCCATATGCTTCTGTCTGACTGTCTATACGTACACATTGACTCTGTATCCGTTATTTTAGTCACACGATTTCAAAACTCGTCTTCTTTTTTTATACCACTTTTCCCATACCTGTGAGGTCGCGGGTGCGAACTGCGTCGCACATGTGGATTTAGCTCTGTTTTATGGCCGGATCCCCTTCCTGACGCCAACCCTATATGGAGGGATGTAATCACTATTGCGTGTTTCTGTGGTGGTTGATGGTGTGGTGTATTGCATAAATACGAAGAGGAGAGTGTTGGGACATACACAAATACCCAGTCCCCGAGCCACAAGAATTAATCAGAAGCGATCCCGGGCGGAAATCGAGGCCGGGACCCTATGACCCTATTCTGGCTCTGGGACTAGATGTATGTGATGTCTTTAGAATTTGAAATCATATTAGGTAAGGCCTCACTCTCACAGACATGTAGGTCACCTATTATTATTATTATTATTATTATTATTATTATTATTATTATTATTATTATTATTATTATTATTATTATTATTAAACTCAAATTGGTGACCTACACTAAATTACTTCTAAATATTTGTGTTAATTATTTATCTCAAATACGGTTCAAATCAAGGAAGTACAGTTTTGGAAATATCAACGATGTAGATTAATTTATGTATTCATACAGCATTAAGGAAAACAAGTGTCTCCTGTTGGAATTCTAAAGAGTGAAAAGTATCCAGTTACTACGGATACAGAACAGATACTCATTTCAAAGTTTTATTGCCCTTCGTTGAGGTCACCACGGTCAGGAGAATGTTTGAACTGAATCATGGATAACAGTTGTGATATTTTTTAAATGGACGAGTTATATATGCGCTAAACCAGACTCGTAAGTCCCACGGCTCATGGCTGGAATATAACGTAGATGTGAAGCTAAAACCTTGCTCCCTTTTCTCTCTCGTCTTGAAAATTGTTAAGTTCCTTTATCTGAAATATATTAGACAGAACATCTGTGACGTTCCAGTACTGAGTAAAAATCAACGTGTTCAAATAAATTTTAATACCAGACCACTTTCAATAATTAAAAACAAAGAGAGGGTCCTAATTGTCTACCCAAGTAGTTTTAAATGGCATGGCACAATAACATGCGATGCGCGCATCGGCTACTTTGTGGTTAAATTTGAGCCTGTGGCAATTCGGGACCGCGACGTTATAATACATACTACAGTTTGCTATATCTGAGGCCATTTCAGCTCATTTTCGACTCGGTTAATTTATAACTACCTGAAAACAAAACATATAACAGAGCTATACCTTTAAAAGAACCCAACTGAATTAAAAATAGGATGACACGTTTCGTTATGTAAAAAAACATTTACGTTTACATTCTGCTTAAACCCTTAAATACTTGAAATTTGGGGTTAGGACTTCATTAAGACAAGTTTCAAATGTTTATATATTTAAAAATATTTTTGAGGGTGATCGTATCTGATGATGTTCTTCCAATGATGAGACGTGTCATTCTATGTTAAATTTTGTTTCTTTTTCAGGTATAATTCTGTTATATTTTTTCCTCGGACATTTCATAAATTAGTTTTGGTAGACGGAATGCCCTAACAGTTATAATATAATACTCAGTATCATTATTTGTGATTGCGTGAGATATATCTCTAAGTGTAATAATATTTGTGAGTAATGGTGATAAAGTACGTGCAAAATTGTGAAATTGTTACGAATTTTGTGAACATTTCCGGAATGTCTCAAAATTTTAAGGAATGTCCAAGCCTATCTAAAACGGTATTAATAAGAAAAAATGGGTCAAAAGAAGTCGAACAACACCAAGGTATCCGAGAACGAGTGTAAGAGAGCCAACGTACAATGTATGAAAGTCGAGGTCGCCGAGCGCCGCAAGCCGCAAGTAAGTCTACTGTTACCGTGTAGCTCATGGATGAAAATGCGCTCCAAGACACAGAAGATGTAATGGAATCGATAAAGATAGGAAATAGTGTGATGTGTTAACGTTCGCAAAATGAGAGTCTAGACCAGGGTCAGCCAACTGGCTGGCGTGTGATGTGAGAGAGCCCGTGTGACGTCGGAGTGCCCATGTGACGTAAGAGCGCAGAAGGTGGGGAGCCGCTGTCGTAGAGTAAGGCGAAGAGACAGCCTCGCTTTGTAGTAAACACGTGCAGTGCCGTGCGTAGTGGTGGTGTTAGTGGTACAGTACATAAGTATGGACGAACCGGGCACATCACGGTGCGACAAGCTATCTACGCCTCCGATCTTTTTACCTTTATAGAAAGATCTATATTTATTTGTTGAAAATGATAGGAATGCTACAGCTAAATGGTTAGTTTGTAGAAAAGAGCTACTGTACGTAAAATGATATAATTTACAACGCCACTACAGTTTGTGTCACGCTACAGATTATGGTCAATATCAAGGGGAGGAAAAGGTTCGTGTAATTACAGAATTAAAAGGTAAATGAAATAAGCGTTCGATCAATGAGTCAGCAGTTTGACTGAGTTATAAAATTTCATATTTAATTGCAAAGAAACTTAACCGTTCAGTGGTGGTGAATTCGTAAAAGAATGTTTAATTCCAGCAGGTGAGGAGTCTTGTCCAAATATCATTGAAGAGTTCGAAGCTACCATCTAGTCCGCGCACAAAGTGTTGAGAAGAATTCAAGACCTGATGGTGTCCACCTACAATTATTAGAACTGACAAAAAGCTTCCGGGCATTCTCCTTAGCAATTGACGAGGGCACAGATATTTCTGACACGGCCCAACTAGCCGTTTTCATACGAGGGGTTGACGAAAACCTTACAATTTGGAAGGAACTACTGGATTTACTGCCTATGAAGACTACCACGAAAGGCATCGACATTTTCAACGACATTGTAAGTGTTGCTGAAAATGCTTCCTTGCTAATGGAACAAACTAGTTTCAATAGCAACAGATGGTGCACCTTCTATGGTAGGACGCATTTCTGGAGTAGTTGGGCTCGTAATACAAAAAATGAAGACTCTCAATATACTCACATACTTGTTCCAATTCACTATATCACACATTTACAAAATCTATATGCGAAAAGCATTGAACTGAACAATGTAATGTCCGCAGTGGTTAGAATTACTAACCGCATAAGATCAAGAGCCTTACGTCATCGGCAATTCAAGGAATTCCTAGCAGAAAGTGACAGTGTAATTGGTGATTTGCCTTATCATTGTGCTGTTCGCTGGCTTAGTCGAGGCAAAGTACTCGATGCGTTCTTTCAACTACGACAAGATATAGCTACATTTATGGAGCGACAAAATGTGCCAGTCCCCGAACTACAAGATCGTAGGTGGACTTGTGACCTCGCATTGCTTGCAGATTTAACAGATCATTTGAACATTATGAATGTTTCTCTCCAGGGTAAGGGTTTAATAATAATTACAGAAATGTTTCATAGAGTGAAATCGTTCAAATTAAAATTGTGTCTGTGGGAGCGTCAGTTCATGAACAGAACTATTCCCCATTTTCAAAAACTGCTTACAGTGTTTAAATGTGCTACGGCTGAGGATATTAATAGATATGTCAAAATCATAAAAAAAACCTTATTCAGAATTTGATTCTAGATTTAACAATTTGGAGTGTCTGGAAACTGATTTTCAACTTTTAACCACACCATATTCAGTTGTTGCAGATAACATTGATCCAGACCTACAATTAGAGTTAATAGATTTCCAGTGTGATAGAGAACTAAGAGATAAATTTATAAATAAGAAGGATTTGTGTGACTTTTATAGACATTTTTCACAAAAAAGGTTTCCCCGATTGCATAGGTTTGCAGCAAGAATGTTGAGTATTTTCGGTTCCACGTGTGCCTGTGCACGACTCCTTTCTATTTTAAAAACAGCCGAACCAAAACAGAGAAGCCAGTTGTCAGATCACAGTTTGAAGTGTGCTCTTAAACTTAGTTTTTTTCAAACATTAACTCCAATTATTTATAACTAGTCAACGAAAAAAGACTACAAAAAATCAAGGAAACCACGAGTTGCAACTGAGTATCATGAGGTAAAACGTATGTTTTGAGTTTACAGATTACTCTTTGTACTATTTTTGTTGTAAAACTGTACTGTTTGTTACTATTAGCACTCTTTTTACAGTGGATGATATTGTAAAACACAGCAATTTTTTTGTGCAATATTGGTTCCGAAGATGCACCGAAAAAATGTAGAAATAAAATTGCTTTATAACTCTTATGCCACTTCACAACAAAGTTACGTTACAATAAAGTATGTGGAGAGAAATATGTACTACACATACCGCATTGTACTCCCTGCATCCCTTGGGCCTCCCCCTACGAATGGCGTTGTTTCCCCTCGCCCCTCTAGCCTTCACTTCTCAGTTACAGTTCTAAGTACGTCGTTTCGCTGCCCGAGCAGAGTGTGTGACGTGTTACCCGACATCACACGTAGATACAGTTGGCTGACCCTGGTCTAGACAAAAAGAAAATGAATCCACATCTACATTCCTTCTTTTTTACTACTTGTTTAATGTCACACACAGCCAAGATTTTCGGCGAGAGAAGGATAGGAAAGGGCTAATAGCGGCTGTAGCCATAATAAAACATTTGCCTGTTGTGAAAAAGGGAAACCATAGAAAGATATTTTTAGAGCTACCGCCGATGGGATTCGAAGCCACTTTCTCCCGAATGCAAGCTGTCAAATGCGCCACCCTAGCCGTGTGGCCAAATAACTTTGTCACCTAAATTTTGGGCATTTGCTTGTTTCCGATATACAATCAATACCTACTAGACATATTTTCACACATTTTGTTACAATATTTGCCTTCTAAGAGAGGCAAAAATTAAAAAAGGACAACGTTTTTACCGTTACCTTTATGTTATGGAAATGAAGTACTTAACTCGTTAACGAACGCGCAAGAGAGTGCCGTGAACTTCCCTGAGTGTAGCACCTGAAGTCCAAGGTGGAGTCAGGGCAATAACGAGCTAAGAAGGTGTCTTTGACGTCATCTGGCGGTGAGCTCTTAATTGCTGGTTATTAAGGAGATTACCTCATTAGTAGGTCGGGCTTTTAGCTTAGACTGCTCCGCTATCGACCACAAACGTGAAGGAACAGAAGTTGCCTTCTAAAGGTCGCGAGTTGAGTTCCTACTCGGTTTGAGGACACTGGGGCGCCGCAGTGCATACAAGTTTCATTGTATAGAGCGAGAAGACTCATTTCAAATGGAGATTACTGTTTCTCTCCACTGTAGGTCGCCTTCTGCTCTCCAGTCCTTTTGTGTTTCTTGCTCTTTTATCAAAAGCGTATCCGTGAATCCGTAAACACTGTCTGCTTCACATTCAACACAACATTATTCTTTTTTTTGGAAGTGAAATATGCCTGTCCTTAGAAGTACATTGCATTAAAAATGTTAAATTATTTACTCAGAATTGTCTCCCCGAAACTATTAACATTCTATCTTAGAATAATAATTTATTGGTCATTTTTGCCAACATCAGTTCAGCCATCAGGAAGAAAAACCATATTAGTATCAGCGGAGAAAATAACTGAAAATCACTTTTAAGGAGTTAAAGGACATGTCAAACATCAGTGATGGGCCGGAGTGGATAAAATGTGGCAACGGAAAGACTGGAATTTTCAAGAAATTTAAATACCTGGGTGAAGTAATCCAAGAGAATGGTCTAGAACAGGGCCTCTCAGGGTGCATGTGCGTGGTGCATTCACTGTGCACGGTGCAAAAGACGACTTGGCTTGGTTGACCAGAGTGCAGACCCCCCACTCCTCGATTTGGAGCAATAGCGCTGTCTCTCTCTTTCCTCACGCCTGTCTCGCTCGCTCCGCCTGTCTCCCTCGGCCCCACTTGCGCCGTAGCGCTCCTAATCCGGGCTTAGTTGAGCCGAGTATAGCCGAGTAGAGCCGAGCTTGGCCAAGTAGCCCAGAGGCGAGGCGTTGATCCGAGCCATGCCGAGCGGCACCGATGCACAGTGCACGGAGCTCTTGCGCCTCGATCTGCACGCGTGAGATTTTGGGCGTTTGAGAAGCCCTGGTCTAGAATAAAAAGCGGCCAGTATCCGGATATGGAAATAAGAGCGGGCTTAAAAGGAGAGGATGAGTATGAGAGACATTAAAACACGGTTGTTAGGCCAAAAGGTTGTATACTTCGGAGACTGACAATGAATGAAAAGGGATAAATCAACCAGTTAATTAAAAGAGAACGCAGGCTACTACGGAAGACCTTGGGCAACACATGGGTTGAAGGTCAGGTTCAGTTATGGTCCAGCAAAGAAGTATACAGAAAGATAGAACCAATAAGAACATAAATTACAAAGAGATGACTGCTATTCTACGAACACATCTTCCATATGAATAACGAGAAACTCACGAAGAAAATTTGGTATTTTCTAAATCCGAAGGCATCCAGCTTAAGATGGTTCCAAGAGTGTGAGAAATATCTGCGAGAGATGGGCATTGCGCAAGATAAAAGCAACGACCGGGATAATTTCAGGAGGATTATAAAAAGTCATCATGGCTTTATGGTGAAGTCGGAACCCAAAAGATGGGAAGGGCCTTTGCCGGAAGTACAGAAGAAACCGCTGTTTGATGGGTTTAAGAGATACTAGAAGGACGTCAAAACGAACAAGATCGATTAGACACTGAAAATGAAACTGGTTTTTAACACGCAGTCCATAGAGGCTCAATTTTAATGTTGTAATTATCGATAAAGATTGGTCGAACAAACCGCTTACAGCTAGAAAATAGGTCCGTGAAATAGGTTGATATATTATTGCTGTACGGGATCGAAAGGTGGCTGCGAGAAATTACATGAAGTAAGTGGTGAAAGGTCCTAACGTAACCAATGACTGTTGCCGTGCATGCCATATTAAACAGAAAACTGAAGCGTGTAGCATTAGAACGTTCAGTACTAGTACCCATGCACGATCTTACAAGTAAAATTATACATCGTGCAGTTGCCAGCACATACGGTTTAGTCACATAATCAGTGGAACCATACTACTCACGTAAGCTGACTAAAGTATTGGTGAGCAGTCATTACAAGCTATGTAAACTGGGACAGGAGGATCTTAGCCGACAAAAATGTGGCACTCAACAGACTGTACACCACTCTATGGGACCAAACAGCCAACTTCTGAAATATCAAGCACTAGAACAGTTTGTTAAAGATCTGTGGCGAGATGGCCAAGAAACCGCAGTACCAGTTCTGATTTGGGCAAAAGGACTGATGCATAACAACCTGAAACTTATTTCGAAGAAGCTTTAGCTGCCCGTCTGATTAGTAGGGCACACTCAGAAATCTGTAATTCTCTGCACCTGCGGAATGATACGTAAGTTCCTCAGCGAAAGTTAAACGAGTTTTAGAATATAGTGACAATGAAGGCCGAGTGCGGAGCTTTCAGCGGAAAGCAATATTGCCAGTGAGTGTGATAATACCCTTGGAGTAGCGACAACGTGGACTGGAAGCGAGGAAAACAAGAGCGCCAGCGAATGGCTGAGGCTTGCGGTAAGGGAGCTTCTAGAATAAGCTGGAAGCTGGTTAAAATTGGACCGGGCGTGCAGAATGATCTTGAAGTGGAAACTACTAGAATCTCCTGAGGACCTATACTGGGTTTTTCGGAAATGCATGGCGTAATTTCAGTGTTAGATTCCTCACATATAGATGAGGGAAAATTTTCTATAAATATGAACCTGGAAATGCGTACTTTCCGAGATATGACTCTGGTGTTGTGGGCTCCTCCTGTAAATATTCAAAATGCATAACCTCTGCCATACTACAGGCTTGTGCTCGTTCCATCATGGAGTAACAAACGCGCTAGAATATGCGTGTTATTGTACTATTTTTAAATGGACCTTACAATCCTGCCATGACGTGTCGCTTCATGTTCTACAGCAGTCACGTACATCAAAGCCTTCGCGTAGCTTCACACAAAGACCACAAAGAAATCCAACGGGTTTAGATCGCATGATCGTGGAGCCAAGGAAGTATGCATTTCCGTAGTCATTTTTATATGCACTTCTTTCCTTCTCTATATGTGAGGAAACGAACCCTAAAATTGTGCAGTGTATTTTTAAAACACACTGTATGAGCAGCGTAACATTCGCACAGCAGTCAGTCTCGAGTCGGTCAGTCTTGAGTGTGCCAATTGCAAGTGAAAGTAAGCAGTTCCCAGACGGTTTAGAGTCCGTGATGAGTTATTCATCGGGAGCGAGTCCATCAGATAGCTAGTTACGCGGAATTCAACGAGCTTTGTTAGTTGTTACCTGTTCTGGAATAACGCTGCGGTGCGTTGGGGACCAGGAGTTCGACGCGCTGGTGTGCAGTGTGATCGCCCGAGCGAGTGTGTTAGTGTGTTTTACGATCGCGGTAACACTGTGTCGGATGGAAATTTCAAGCTCGAGCGAACTTTCAATAAACTGTATGTAGTAGTTCAATAAATTTAGTAGATAGTAAAACACACTATTTCCACGATTAGTGATTTTCAGTTTCAAGAACTTCGATAATCGGCAAAAATAACACGTATTGCTTTAAATATGATTGAACTAGATAATTATTTAGCATATCCGAGCAATGTACCAGATTTTAAGTCTGTGAGCGAAGAACCAAACCAAACCCCATGACACAACAGCCCCGAAGAGCCCTGGTCTACCAAGCGACCGCTGCTCAGCCTGAACGCCTACGAGGTGGCGTGTGGTCAACACGACGAATCCTCTCGGCCGTTATTCATGGCTTTGCAGACCAGCACCGCCATCTCACCGTCAGATAGCTCCTCAACTGTAGTCGCGTATGCTGAGTGGACCTCAGACCAGCCCTCAGATCCAGGTAAAAACCCTGATTTGGCCGGAAATCGAACCCAGGTCCTCCGAGTATTAGGCAGGCACGCTACCCCTGCATTTCGGCGCTGGCTTGTGAGATAAAGTAATAATAATAATAATAATAATAATAATAATAATAATAATAATAATAATAATAATAATAATAATAATAATAATAATAATAATAATTGTTCCGAAAATTCCGTGGCTTACATAGGTGTAAGGAGGTGCCGGGGTAAATGGACGGACGAGAAAATGACCAGAGTATAAGTTAGAGCAGTAAATAATGAAATTTTACTTCTTACCTTCCTTTTTCTTGACTTTAAAATTTGGTAAACGGAAGATCTGAATAAACAGTAACAATATAATAATGAGCTCGTGAGCTCCAACAACAGAGACTTAAAGTCCAAAAATCAAGTACAGGGCACGAGAGAATTATCAACACGATAACATACAGGGAAAGAGCATTAGAGCTCTGAACAGCTACACGATCTTATAAGAGCATGTTTGCTCCACTAGTTAAAATAGCCTAGGAGTCTGAGCTCCGGAAGTTAATATAGTCAAGCCTCTCAGAGGTATAAGTTTCTTACAGCGCACAATGATATACTTGACAATCTTCAAAACAGGTTATTTACAGTCACTTAGCCCTGTTTTGGGCATATCTCCTTCTTTACTGGAACATTTACAGGGACAATAAGTGTCCATACTAGATGCCCTTAATGTAAAAAAAAAAAAAAGGTTGAACATGATTGACCATGAACTGGACGGAGAAGCTGTACACCTTGTATAATAATAATAATAATAATAATAATAATAATAATAATAATAATAATAATAATAATAATAATAATAATAATAATAATAATAATAATAATAATAATCTTACTACTTTCTTTTCTTTAGTACTGTATATCCTCAGTTGACTACTTCTCTGTTGGCATGTTAGTGGCATGCTCCATTAGACACACTTATTTCGATCAGTGCTATCTCGTAATGGGCAACTTACACAGGACTATTGACCATTATTAGAAAACCTTCAGCTGATACGGTAATAATTTTCCTAACTTTCCAAATGAAACTGGACTTCGAGATAATTTCACAGTATTCATCAGAAATAGTTCGTTTCCTTTTCCTGTATCAGAAATGTTAGAGGTCTGCAAATTATTTGTAGGAAGTGCTCCTCCTCCGAATTAGGTGCACTGATTTGATTCGTTTTAAGACTAACATTGCGTATCTTTGATATGGGTTAATCATTTCAGTACCGGGCGAGTTGGCCGTGCGTGTACAGGCGCGCGGCTCTGAGCTTGCATCCGGGAGATCGTGGGTTCGAGCCCCACTGTCGGTAGCCCTGAATATGGTTTTCCGTGGTTTCCCATTTTCACACCAGGCAAATGCTGGGGCTGTACCTTAATTAAGGCCACGGCCACTTCCTTCCAACTCCTAGGCCTTTCCTATCCAATCGTCACCATAAGACCTATCTGTGTCGGTGCGGCGTAAAGCAACTAGCAATCATATCAGTTGCCAAAAGTACAGAAGACTGTTAATTCAATTTTCATTTATTTTGAAATATTGGTCCCTTTTTGGAATTAATTTCAATATTATTATAATTAGTAACTGATGAAACGATAAAAATTGGCCATGACTTTTACCTTTTGGATTTGGTACCTTCCCCGTATTTTCGCCTGAGACATGTAAGTACAATTCTAAACAGTTCATTCAAAATTTTCAATACACAGACATGTGATTGGAATAATTTATCAGTTCCTTCAGAAGTTTACATTGTTTATAATTTTAGCGTCCTTTCCTAAATTAGAATTTGTGATAACAAAACATGTTGGAGCTCTGGATTACTGTCGGAGAGGAAGATATTGAGAGAGAGAATGTCTGCTCTGTCGCACACACAGACAGAAGAACGAACGTCACAATTCGCAAATGAAAGTTTCATCGATGCTTGAAATCCTTTGACTTAGCATATCGTTAACACCCCCACTGTTTTCACTAGTTCCAGTGATCGATAAAGGATGAGAGAGTTAAGGGTGGGGTGAGAGGCCGCCGACTGGGTTCAACCACAACAAAGCTTTGCAGTGGTATCGTTGAAAGAGAAAAAAAATAAAGGTGACATCAGCCTTAGTTTGAGGCCAGCCCAGAAGGGCAACACTTGAAATTAATTTCATTAGTCTGTCGTACCTCCACAATTTTAGATTATTATTATTATTATTATTATACCTTCTTTCTTTCTTTCTTTCTTTCTCTTTATTTCTTAATCCGTTTACCCTCCAGGGTTGGTTTTTCCCTCGGACTCAGTGAGGAATTCCGCCTCTATCGCCTTAAGGGCAGTGTCCTGGAGCGTGAGACTTTCGGTCGGGGATACAATAGGAGGAGGACCAGTACCTCTCCCAGGCGGCTTCACCTGCTATGTTGAACAGTGGCCTTGTGGGGGATGGAAAAATTGGAAGGAATAGACAAGGAAAAGGGAAGGAAGCTACCGTGGCCTTAAGTTGGGTATCCTCACGGCATTTATGTGGAGGAGAAGTGGAAAACCATAGAAAACCATTTCGAGGATGGCTGAGGAGGGAATTGAACCCACTCTACTCAGTTGAACTCTCGAGGCTGAGTGGACTCCGTTCCAGCCCTCGTACCACTTTTCAAATTTCGAAACCGGGCCTCCGGGGGTGGCAGTTAATCACACTAACCACTACACCACAGAAGCTGGCATTATTATTATTATTATTATTATTATTATTATTATTATTATTATTATTATTATTATTATTATTATTATTATTATTATTATTACTTAATCGAATGAGCTTTATACAACTTGGGTCATGAGCACAGTGGACTGTTTGAGTGGAAAATTGAATTTCGAGATCTGTAAATATAAGGCAGTTATTTGTTAAGTACAACAATATAGTACTAAACTACAACATACGGGAGAAGAAAAAGTATGTCTCGTGTAACTGCTCAGTGTTACAGTTTATCGAATGCATTACGTTTTTTTGTTAATGAAAACTCGGAAGATATGAATGTATCCCCTCGGTGAACGGATTCCCGAATTTATTCTTGCCTTGTTCAAAAATTTAAATCCGAATTTAATGGTTCAAACGGGGATATCCGAGCCTTGTGGGAGAGAATTGAGACATACCGTGGCATGGGAAAACGCGTACGGCCGTTAAGACCACCCAGTACTGTGGAGGAAGCCATCACGGTGTCCAAATGTTATATGATTATCTGCAGGCAGCCTGGACGAGTGGCAATAGTCTTGCTGTTCAAGGGTTGTAAAAACTACAGGTTTAAATTTGAAGGTAATTAAGTCGGTAAAAATTGTATATTTCGAATTAGTGTATTATTTTTTCTAGGTGTTGAAAAACGTCGTCATACCGGCACACTATGAAAAATGTAATGATGCATAGCCACTATTTCTCTTGAAAGAGTGTTTTGTTCATCAGGTTAGTCGTCTACATGTAGTTTGTTGAATGTTTGAAATTCACCACTGAGGTTGTGTGATAATGGAGAATCTCAAGAACCCTTAACGACTCTACAGTATAACAGACGGAGAATTAAGAAGTTTACCGTTATTTTCTTCCATAAGCCCTGTTCCACTAACTCCATGCGTAATGCCTATCACAACATCTATAAACTCTGGCCATGCACCGAATTCAGTGACACACATAAGCAGTTAAAATAATAATTTCACAAATATAAATTAACAACCTGCATTAATGAAAATCAGAGTTTATTTCGTTAAGCTACAGATAGAAAACTAATTACATTGTTCTTCTTCAACCAATTATATTCGACCATTTTCAGTGGCTGCCTGTCTGAGGCGGTAAGGACTTTCCGGTTCATTCGGAAGGACGTGGGTTCGATTCTAAGTCAAGAAGACGAAACATTTAATAAACGAGATTTCCACTTCCGGGGGCGCACATGGTCCTAGGGTTCACTCAGCCTACACCAAAAATGAGTACCAGGTTAATTCCTGGGGGAAAAGGCAGCCGTGCGCAGAGCTAACCACCCTACCCTATTAAGCGTCGAGGTTACGGATAATAGAAGCCTTTACCCTCCACCCTTCGCAAGGGCCTTCCAGTACGGAGGTAATTTTGCTTTTAGCTTTTCATTTTCCGTAACTGACTCGTGGCACAAACTTATGCTTTGCATCAATTGAGTTCAATTACATTTTATCCATGAGTTTTTCTGTAGTTTCGGAAGCGTATTTAGGCCTGTAAATGATACAACATCATGAAATATGTAAAATCGAAATAACTTATAGACATGTGCGTCGACAATATTGTAAATGGGAAAGACCAACGTACATATTAATAAGTCTCTTACTTCACTATGACGTCATAGGGTGAAGCAATATGATGAAATAATGACGCCGTTTTGAGGTACTAAACCTGATGCCCAGTGCGACTAACAATTATTGTGGTTTGTAGTTTGATTTCTATCGGCGATTTCTACAAGAAATTTTGAAAAAATATAATTAAATACTAGCCTGGAGCTGAGGAGTGGACGTGGCATCATATGACGAACATTTAAATATAACTTTTTCGTAATAAATATTCTCCAAATTGGATTAAATTTTTAAAGATAACTCCTGCTAACAGTGATAAGTCTTGCGTATCATTTTGAAAAAAAATGTAAACAAAATATTGATAAATATGTTGTGATTATTTCCATAAAGATTCAACATTTTGAAAATGAATTTAATGGTCACCACAAAGGATACCCAAAAAACTGTACACAAAATTGTTTGACTATATTATGAGGTAGAGTCTTCTATTTTACAAACACACTAAAGTAAATTTACTATAAAAAATTATTTTCGATAAACCCTTTAAAAAACAAAAAATCTCGAAAACTGTTGGATCAATTGAGTTGTATGTAAGTTTTTATCTATGTTTAATAATACTCACAAATTATAGGTTTAAAATTTGTGACCAATTGACAAATTAGGGAAAAGTTTTATTTTTACCAGACTATCCACTTAATTAATGTATTTATTTATTAATTTAATGTATTAATTGCTGTGAATCTGCCTGGGAGAAAGATTACCTCGGATTGAGTAGGGTTATTTTAGTCGTTTTGATAAGGAAGAATGCAATGTATTCGAAACGTCGGCCAACTATACGGAATGTAGAGAAAATAACAACACTGTTCAACCCGAAAGAAGAACTAAATAACACTTTCACATTGAAAAATTCAGGATGAGAGTAAGACATGTCAATGAAAGTAAGAAATATGTTCAGTCACATACCACAAGATGTACTAATAGTGTACTGTAAACACAATTGAGCGAGGTGCCTACGCGGTTCGAGAGATATTGGCGTCCATAAAAAGGGTTTTCCGTGGTTTCCCATTTTCACATTAGGGAAATGCTGGATGGTACCTTAATTAAGGCTACTGTTGCTTCATTCCCAATCCAGTCCAAGCCCTCTCCTATCCCATTTCACTGTAAGACCTATGTGAATCGGTACGACGTACAACAAACAGAAGGAATAATTAATCTTAAAACTATGTCTTAAGGGAAATGGTTCTGGGCAGGGAGCTGATGCAATAATCATAGAAGTCACAATTTTTAATCATAATCCATATGTCCTTACTTTTACCTCAGTCTGAAATGCCTTAACGCATTTTTATACAGTGAAACATACTGTATGGTTAATACGACCTTAAAAAATAATATTATAGTGTATAATAATAATAATAATAATAATAATAATAATAATAATAATAATAATAATAATAATAATAATAATAATAATAATGCAAGAGATGGGTTTCACTTATGAAGCTATACAAGAACGCAACCCACTCAGGAGGAAAGTAAAGAGCAATACTGGCTACGACTGAAGGAGCACTGGGTAAAGATCAAAGCCCAGAGAAGATAGCTGAAGTAACGTGGTCCTTAGTAAGCCGATACTACGATCAAATAATAATAATAATAATAATAATAATAATAATAATAATAATAATAATAATAATAATAATACCGAGCTCGATAGCTGCAGTCGCTTAAGTGCGGTCAGTATCCAGTATTCGGGAGATAGTAGGTTCTAACCCCACTGTCGGCAGCCCTGAAAATGGTTTTCCGTGGTTTCCCATTTTCACACCAGGCAAATGCTGGGGCTGTACCTTAATTAAGGCTACGGCCGCTTCCTTCCCACTCCTAGCCCTTCCCTGTCCCATCGTCGAAGACCTATCTGTGTCGGTGCGAAGTAAAGCAACTAGCAATCATAATAATAATAATAATAATAATAATAATAATAATAATAATAATAATAATAATAATAATAATAATAATAATAATAATAATAATAATAGCCTATTTTTGCAATTTGCTTTACGTCTATCCGACACAGATTAGTATTATTTATTTATTTATTTATTTATTTATTTATTTGCTGTTTTACAATAGGGTAGTAAACCCTAATTACAGTAAACCTAAAAATCTCTAAAGTAAAATTACGTTGATCTTAATAACTAAAAATACAGTTCTTAATAACTAAATTATTCATTACACTACATTGTTACTTGGATCTTGGCCTTAATTTAGGCACAACCCCAACATTTGACTGGTGTGAAAATGGGAAACCACGGGAAACCATCTTCAGGGCTGCCGACAGTGGAGCTCGAACCCACTATAACCCGAATGCAAGCTGATAGCTACGTGACTCAAACCGCGGCCGCTTGCTCGGTAATAAGCGCTCTACTGGATGTAGTAGTCACTTCGCTGTTGTCAGTTAAGATTGTACACCTCATTATCCTCTGGTTGAACCAGGCCATAACTGTCATTACTTATGGTACTAATATTAATCTGTAAGCAAGTAAACGATTCTGACATGATATGTTCTCAAAATTAAAGGTCAAACACGTGTTACAAGAGTTTTCTCCTGGAGTTTGTTCTGACCACATCAAAATGCTATGCTCTCTCAGTCGTTCGAGTGACACGATAATCTTCCCAATTGCTTCGTAATCCCCCCGACGAACAACTTTACGAAAAGTCTCGTTAAAAGCTTTTGCGAGGTAATTATACCGGAAAGAAAAGTGATAAAATTTGAGCGAAAATCTGTATAAATATAATATCATTAAAGTGAAGAAAGACAGATGGACGGAGTAATTAGGCCGGGACATCCGCTATACATTATTGATGAGTCGCTTCACCCTCCTCCACCGATAACGAAATGGAAATAAAGTCTGTCACCCCAACTTATGCTAATAACATTGCATGGCAGGGGACAGCCTTGCTGTCTTAACCTCATGAAGAAGAATATTGCCCTCTGTTTCACAGAGATCTGTACGTTAAATATTCTAACTGGATAAAAATATATGATCCCTTTCAAATATTGGAAGAGAAGGCAAAATAAATGACGTAATGTTTACTGATTCTGTGCTACAAGAGCAAGGTGAATTGCATTTAAAATACCTAATGAAGTTGGCGTAAAGAATTTGCAAGTGAAAATATATACTGTACTTTTGGGTAGCC
This sequence comes from Anabrus simplex, assembly GCF_040414725.1. Classification (NCBI taxonomy): domain Eukaryota; kingdom Metazoa; phylum Arthropoda; class Insecta; order Orthoptera; family Tettigoniidae; genus Anabrus; species Anabrus simplex. Next base: position 98,870,567 of record NC_090270.1, on the reverse strand, counting down.
AAGCTGAGTGACCTAGACGGTACCCAAAATGGTGAGTTTGGTCCCAGTTCAATCCATTGGTATTTGGAGCAGCTCAAATATAATATCGTCGTGGCTGTAGATTTACTTCAGATAGTTAGGCGCTGGCCTTCTGACCACAACTTGGCAGGTTCGATCCTGGCTCAGTCCGGCAGTATTTGAAGGTGCCCAAATACGTCAGCCTCGTATCGGTAGATTTACTGGCTCGTAAAAGAACTCAAGCGGGATTAAATTCAGGCATCTCGGTGTCTCCGAAAAACGTACAAATAGTTAGTGGGACGTAAAGCAAATAACATTATTGTAGATTTACTGGCATGTCAATGATCTACTGAACAAAATTCCGGCACCTCGGTGTCTCTGAAAACCGTGAAATTGTTAAAATTAATAATAATAATAATAATAATAATAATAATAATAATAATAATAATAATAATAATAATAATGGATTGACCTAAGCTGTCATGTGCCACCATTTAATTTTGATGTCATTTAGGCTACCTGCCAGTCAGATTAGACCTATTTCACTGCACCTGATGGCAGAGTCAACTGGATCTCTGTTGGGGAGTCTGTGGCTGAGTTACAATTAATTCTTTTGGGGTAACGACCAAATGCGTCACCAGATATTTTTTTACCTGCCGTCATCGTACGATATGGTGTATCGAAGAGACATTAGTCCACCCTTCTAAATTCAGATTACCTCTGCCGAATTTGAACACGTGGTCTTGGGATCCGAAGGTCGACGCAAAACCAATAATAATAATAATAATAATAATAATAATAATAATAATAATAATAATAATAATAATAATAATAATAATAATAATAATAATAATAATAATAATAGTCAATAGTGTTCTGTAAAAACTATATGAACATTGATAAGTTTTCAGGGTGTCTTAGCTGTACGGAAGTGACTCCAGGTATTTTCTTCGTAAGTTGGAAATAACAGGCTTGAAGGTAGTGAGAATAATTGCTGTCATAGACAGGTGAGAACAATGCCAGGAGGTTACTCGGAATGTGGAACATTAACTTGCTTCGGTAGTGGATTCATGCGAGGCCAATAAAGGAGGTTAGGATACCCGGGAGATTAATGGACTCAGCCATGGATGATAAGAGAAGTAGAGGGAGATCAATGTGATGAAGGATAGATTTGGTTTTTAATCATTTAACGACACAGTAATAGATGTGGAGATAAACGTGGCTACATTGGTAGTTGAAAATAAAGCTGCTTTACAAAACATGTATCAAAAGGAGCAGCACAAGCGCTATTAGCAATTAATGAGATAAAGTAAACAAGTCTCCTCGTCCCGATGTAGCGCAACTATTTTCTGGCACATACGCCATTAATTCATTAATTTCTGGCAGTGCCAGGAATTGAACCCGAGCCCCCGCTACAGGGACGGACATTGATATAAGATACATTCATGCCCTCAGCCTAAGTGCTTTACGTCGCACTGACACTGGTAGGTATTGTGGCGACGATTTGGATAGGTTTAGAAGTGGGAAGGAACCAACCGTTGCCTTTATTAAGGTATGGACTCAGCATTTGCCTGGTGTGAAAATGGGGGAAACCACAGAAAATCATTTTTAGGGCTACTGACAGTGGGGTTCGAACTCGCTATCTCCGGAATGCAAGCTGACAGGTACGTGACGTAAACCGGGCGGCCGCTTGCTCGGTAACAAAATTATTCAAAGCAATGATGAGGTCGTTACTAGCATATGGCATTGAAATTATCTGGTCAAGTCTCGCCAGAAAAAAAAAATGTACGTAGTCTGGAAAGAGTTGAAACCCTCCCCTTAAAATATATTTTCAGGGGTGTCCAAAACGACAAGATCTTTATTAGTGTATTTATTAGCCAGATAAACTTTTTTTTACAGAAGACTTAAAACTGACTTTTATTATCCCATCGAGCAAAGCAGCAGCATTTTAAAGAAACATCGTGTGAAAATTCGGCCGGAATTCTACTCCATAGGTGGCTATGAATCGGTAGAAACTGATAAGGGAACATTAGATAGCCCCACGTTCTTACAGGACTTGCTGCACACGGATGTCTGGCTTCATGACTAAATATTTAGCGTGTTGGCGTTTGGTCACAGGGGTGCCGGATTCGATTCCCGGCATGGTCAGGAACTTTCCGCTGACACGGTGAGTGGGTGTATGCGTCGTCTTCATCATCATTTTACTGCAACGCGCAGGACGCCAACGGGTGTCAGATAAAAAGACCTGCACCTGGCGAGCTGAACATGTCCTCGGACACTCCTGGCACTAAAAGCCATACGTCGGGCGAGTTGGCCGTGCGGTTAGGGGCGCGCAGCTGTGAGATTGCATCCGCGAAATATAGTGGGTTCGAATCCCACTGTCGGCAGCCCAGAAGATGGTTTTCCGTGGTTTCCCATTTTAACACCAGGCAAATGCACCCTAATTAAGGCCACGGCCGCTTTCTTCCAACTCCTAGCCCTTTCCTATCCCATCGTCGCTATAAGACCTATCTGTGTCGGTGCGACGTATAGCCACCAGCAAAAGAAATAGCCATACGCCATTTCATTTACCACCTTCTTTGCTCCTCTAAAAAATCGTACCGTGAAGTTTCATGCATACAGCGAGTGATTTGTGTAGTAAACACTGTGAACTGTGCCACATTGAGTTATGCAGCAAGAGAACGAAATCAGTTACCGAATTCGCTAAAGCCAGTGTTAATAACCATTGTTCTTAAAATACTGATCTTCAGAGATTTGTGCCCATTCCAGCTATTAAATAGAGGATTGTGGAAGCACATAGTTAATTAACAGATGCTTGCGGACTGAATGCTGAGAGAAATCAATCAATCAATCAATCAATCAATCAATCAATCAATCAATCAATCAATCAATCAATCAATCTGTGTGCGTATTATAGTGAATGAAACTATCCTATGTTAAATTACGATGGTGTCAACTGTTCGGAAGCATGTATACATGTATACTCTGTATTTTAATATAATTATATTATTTATTCTGTTTCGTTCTTAATAAGTATTCACTAGCTATTTAAAATATTAAAGTATTGGAAAAAGGTCAATATACTGTATCTGCAGTTTACATAGTCGTTTGATATACCATATACATAAGCACCTAGAATTGACTGTGTGTCGTAAAGTTTGAAAACATTAATCAAAATAACTCTGTGGTGATTGAAAAGCTGTATTTCTGTGCTACGGTAGACGTACACACTGAGTGTACTCCTGTTTATTAACTGATAAGCCAAACAAACCAAACCCCATGGCACTACAGCCCTTGAAGGTACTTGGCCTACCAAGCGACCGCTGCTCAGCCCGAAGGCCTGCAGATTACGAGGTGTCGTGTGGTCTTGGCTTTCTAGACTGGGGCCGCTATCTCACCGTCAGATAGCTCCTCAATTCTAATCACGTAGGCTGAGTGGACTTCGAACCAGCCCTCAGGTCCAGGTAAAATCCCTGACCTGGTCGGGAATCGAAGCCGGGGCCTCCGAGTAAGAGGCAGGCACACTACCCGTACACCAGGGGGCCGGCTATTAATTGATACACTGGTAAAATTATTTGCTTGATGTAGACAAGTATACACTGAGGCCGCGATGTTCAGTGCTTGAAAATAATATTTCATACTAGTTGGAGTTCCAAGAACACACAATGAGCAGTTGACAGGGCACAGTTTAGCGTGAGCAGTTGTAAGAGCATAGTTTAGTACCGGGCGAGTTGGCCGTGCAGTTAGGGGCGCGCAACTGTGAACTTGTATCCGGGATATAGTGAGTTCGAGCCCCACTGTCGGCAGCCCTGAAGATGGTTTTCCGTAGTTTGCCCTTTTGACACCAAGCAATTGCTGGGGCCGTACCTTAATTAAGGCCACGGTCGCTTCCTTCTCACTCCTAGGCCTCTCCTGTCTTTTCGTCGCCATAAGACCTATCTGTGTCGGTTCGACGTAAAACAACTTGTGAAGAAAAAGAACCATAGTTTAACTATTCGATCACTAGCCTCAGCGTAACATTATTATTATTATTATTATTATTATTATTATTATTATTATTATTATTATATTATTATTAAGACACACTGTATTACCGTATCATTGAAGCGGAAGCCTTGAACATCATCCAGTTGTGCCAGTAACCTAGATGTTAGGCCACTTTAAACAATAAGTATCATCATCATCATCATCATCATCATCATCATCCATTTCTGTCGACTAATGTTCAATGTCATTATTAATTGTCATTTTTCTTAATTTAAAGTACTTCATTATTTATTCTTGTTTCACCGGGCGAGTTGGCCGTGCGCGTAGAGGCGCGCGGCTGTGAGCTTGCATCCGGGAGATAGTAGGTTCGAATCCCACTATCGGCAGCCCTGAAGATGGTTTCCCGTGGTTTCCCATTTTCACACCAGGCAAATGCTGGGGCTGTACCTTAATTAAGGCCACGGCCGCTTCCTTCCAACTCCTAGGCCTTTCCTATCCTATCGTCGCCATAAGACCTATCTGTGTCGGTGCGACGTAAAACCCCTAGCAAAAAAAAAAAAATTCTTGTTTCGTTATTGTGAAATTTCTCTTTTTGTTGTAATTTTTTTAAATATTTGTTTCTTTCTAAAATTGTTTGTTGAATTTTTTTTATGTAATTTGTTTCAAATTTACTTCGTTGTCATTCTACTGTACGTAAGTATTGCAATCGGGATATCTCCCAACTGCGATGTATTTGTTAATAATAATAATAATAATAATAATAATAATAATAATAATAATAATAATAATAATAATAATAATAATAATAATAATAATAATAATAATAAAGAGAAGTTTTGAAATGACTTGTTGTAAAAGGGAGAAAGATTAAGTCGTCTCTGGGGCCGGAGCTGCAGGTCAAGCTGTGGTCTGCCCCAAACACGCTCGTGTTCATGACACGTTCAAGCCTCACGCTCGGACTTCACGCTCCAGTGCCCGCCTGGATGACCACGTACACTCTCCTCTTCCCCCCGCCCGGCAGATGCAGCCCGCTGTGCGTTAGCTCGCCAGGACTAGGCTGAAATGCATCGCTGCCCCCGTCAATTCAAATTGGACAGCGCCCAGAATTAGCTCGAGAGTTTCATCAGCACTTTGCTTACAGCCGTTCGTTCTCCCACATCTCTTCTTGTCTTCTACGTACCCTCTTATACTTCAGCGACCCTCGTTTGGCATGTCTTCCTCAACTGTGGTTAAGTGCGCCCCCAGCCATATGGCGTTCAACTTGTCAACTTCAATCACACTCCCCCTCTAAACTAATTGTCTAATTCATCCATTGTTCTAAGTTAGTTACCAGTTTCAGAGTTTTCGTTATTCATATGGTAATGTAAAATTCCTACTTATTTTAGAAACGATTTTAAAGTTATTGAGGGACGCAACTTACTTACGGAGAAACCTTCCATCCGAAACGGCGCTTCGTTTAAAGGGTCACTTTGTTTCGAAGGCATTCGGCTCATTCCTACTCCAGTCCTGTGAAATTTAATGGTGTCTAAGTGTGACAGTTCCGTCACGTCAATGATCAGTTACTAAGGATAATAAATAAGTGATATAGTTATTTAAAAATATATTTGTTTCATGAGAGTATGATACCGTTTTATAAATTAGACCCCCATGAACGATTTAATACCATGGTATCTCTTTTAAGAAATTCTACCGCTCAAGCGTGTCCTAAAACAAGCAGTATTTAAAGAGACGTGAAATATGTGGTGATGATGATGATTATGACATTTATGTTGATTATAATACTCTTTTTACAACTTGTTTTACGTCACACCGACACAGATAGCTCTTATAGCGATGATGGGACTGGGAGGGGATAGGAATGGGAAGGAAGTGGCCATGACTTTAAGGCGCAGCCCCAGCATTTGCCTGGTCTGGAAATGGGAAACCGCGGAAAAGCATATTCATGGCTCCCGACAGCGGGATTCGAACCCACAATCTCACGAATACTGGATACTGGCCACACTTAAGCGACTGCAGCTATCGAGGTCGGTGATTATAATACTCCTTGAACTGAATAATAAGTCAGTTATTGAATGAGGACGTGATAGGTGAGTGGCATGGTCGGTGGTTGCTCACCAAGCCGTCCGCGGCACGATTACCGGGCAATGCAAGTGAAAGTTAAGAAATTTGAAGTTTCATTCCTGGGATTCAAACGGAAATAAAAACTGGATATCTCGTGTCTACGATCACGAAATCAATAGTAAAGAACACATACAAGTCTCCTCTCTGATCAGCATAATCAATCTGAAAGTTTGGAGCACTATCCCAATAGTGTTAGAAGCGAATTCAACTGTCTACAAGGAAGTTAACGAACACAACACTTCTTAGAAATATAGGGGGGTTCTAGCAACCAGAAAAACTCCTCAATGAATAAATTTGCTTCTAGAAGGACAGCATAAGACGCCTGTACCACATAACACATATTCGAGGACTGGAAATAATGTAGTTGCAATATTGATAGAACGCATTATTTAACGAACTAATAAGTACAATTGTATTGTATCCCTTCATTGTAGTCACCCGTACCGAGCTCGATAGCTGCAGTCGCTTAAGTGCGGCCAGTATCCAGTATTCGGGAGATAGTAGGTTCGAACCCCACTATCGGCAGCCCTGAAGATGGTTTTCCTTGGTTTCCCATTTTCACACCAGGCAAATGCTGGGGATGTACCTTAATTAAGGCCACGGCCGCTTCCTTCCCACTCCTAGGCCTTTCCTATCCCTTCGTCGCCATAAGACCTATCTGTGTCGGTGCGACGTAAAGCAAAAAAAAAAACAAGTAGTCACCCGCAAAGTATATTACCTTTTGCCAAATGTCGGGAAGCCGTTGGGGACGGAGCGCCCTACTGCACGGACTACAGATGCCTCTACGGATAACTCCCGGACAGTATATCGATGGTCTACGGAAACGAGACCACTCACGATGTCAATCTGATCTTGAGGAATGGACGGGTGGCCTGTGCGTTGCAAATCCGCACACTCATTTCGACCCGCAAAAACACCTTGACCCTCGTGCAACCGTCCTATACAGTAATGCATTCTCGCCACAGGCTTTACGTAATCCTCCATAAAATTCTAATTCATTTTTGCTACGGGCAACGTCGATTTTAATCCACGAACGCCGATCACCTTTTGAAGACATGCTGTAGAATGGTGGAATCGACACTTTTCACTTCAACGCCACACAGCAACAACTCTCCCGACTGGATGACCCCTCCCATATCCTATTTGCGCATGCCCGATCTTCTGCGAGTGTCTGAAATACGTTGCCAGGGCTTCATTTACAGCCTTCGTATATTCGGACGTATTCGTTATGGATACTTTTATTACCCGTCCAGCCGTAAATTTCTTTCGAATCACATTGAATATTCTTAAAATATTAATCCATTCTCACAGTGGAATACTTTCGTAGATAGCGCGACAAACCCACAGTTGTGAGGTTCCATCTTGGAACTCGGAAAATTTAGGAATATACAAGAAAGGTTATATTGGCTGAATGGCTCAAACGGAAGTAGCGCTGGCCTTCTGAGCTAAAATTGGCGAGTTCGATCCCGGCACAGTCCTGTTGTATTGGAGGAGTTCAAATACAATAGCATCAAGTGGGTTGATTTACTGGCATGTAAGAGAAAACACGTGGGACAAAATTCCGGTAGCTTTGCGTCTTCAATAACCGTGAAAGAAATTGGTGTGATCTAAAACTATAAACAGTTGTTGTTGTTTTTGTTGTTGTTGTTGTTGTTGTTGAAGCCGATTTGAGCCCATTGGCCGAAAACATTTTCAGTCAGAATGTTGGCCAGCAGGGTAGGTCTGGTCGTATAAAATATTTCTAATCACTAGATTGTGTACCGAAAGCATGGATTAAATTGTAAACCTCTCCTCAGTGTTCATATGGAAATGAAATGGCGTATGGCTTTTAGTGCCGGGAGTGTCCGAGGACAAGTTCGGCTCGCCAGATGCAGGTATTTCGATTTGACTCCCGTAGGCGACCTGCGCGTCGTGATGAGGATGAAATGATGATGAAGACGACACATTCACCCAGCTCCCGTGCCAGCCAAATTAACCAATTAAGGTTAAAGTTCCCGACCCTGCCGGGAATCGAACACGGGACCCCTGTGACCAAAGGCCTGCACGCTAACCATTTAGCCATGGAGCCGGAAAGTGTTCATATGGAGCGAGAGCATATGACTCTCTTAAAGTTTATTCGTCCGTCGGATGGAGATGTTAAGCATTGAGCAGACTCTTTGGCGGCCCCGGGTTCCATTCCCGGCTGGGTAAGGGTTCTTTTAATTGTAATGATTAATATCCCTGGCCTGGGGACTGGGTTTTTGTGACGTCCTTAATCTTCCTTTCCTCGTACACAACATTCCACACTACCGCCATCCCAATTACACGCAGGTTCATACAATATGGTGCCAGTATGGGCAAAGGATCCACATGGGTCGACGCCCCGAACAAATAGCATTAAAACAATTATATATCACATTATTAATTCCATCTCATTAACTCTTCTGATGAGGTTGATGTTCCAAAGGGCATCCAGTTGTAGAAACTCGCCACGAAGGTTAATCTAGCTTCATGCCTGCCTGCCTACCTGTCTGTCTATTAGGTCATCATCCCAAGGGCTGGTTGGATCTCCAAACAGCTCCAACAGAGGTTATACCATAATCGGGAAATATAAAAAAACCATAGGTGGTGCCAAAATGCGACAGGCAAAATAAAGAGTGAGATAGTTAACCATACCTTTTCTCACTGGGTCAGAAAGGGCTATTGCAGAACAACTAAGTCTGCGCGTAGCACCTTTCATAACGCTCAGACGCACTAGCCGCGCTCCAAATGACATTACTCAGCATCACCCAAACCGAGTGAGTTTGCCGTGCGGTTAGGGGCGTGCAGCTGTGAGCTTGCATTCGGGAGATAGTGGGTTCGAACCTCACTGTCGACAGCCCTGAAGATGTTTTTCCATGGTTTCCCATTTTCACTCCAGGCAAATGCTGTGGCTGTGCCTTATTAAAAGCCACGGTCGCTTCCTTCCCACTCCTATCGCATCGTCTTCATAAGACCTATCAGTGTCAGTGCGACGTAAATAATTTATATTTAATTAAAACATAAGTACGACTGGGACTTCGGTGCAAAATTAATGCTTCCATGAAGAAGTGGCACCAGTAGTAGTAGTAGTAGTAGTAGTAGTAGTAGTAGTAGTAGTAGTAGTGTCCGAGGATCCGTTCGGCTCGCATGGTGCAGCCCATGTAAGGCAGACCCTCCAACTGGGATGGGAAGCATCTGCCTTGTATGGGAACTGCGTGTTTTCATAATGAAGGGAAGTGTGCTATGTGAGTTGCAGGAATGTTGGGGACAGTACAAACACCCAATCCCCGAGCCAGGGGAAATAACCATTTAAGGTTAAAATCTCTGACCCGGCGGGGAATCGAACCGGAGTCCTTACTGCGCTGACATTTCAGCCTAGGAGCCGGACAGTATTAGTATGTTATTTCATATCACACAGCTACAATTCCTGTAATATGTCCAAATAATTAAAACGCTAGACAGTACTAGTGATTTGAACAGTAACTCATGTTTCGGCGTGAAACGTCATTCTTATTCGGGTCAGTGACTTCCAGCGAAGAGACCATGTGACGTTTCTTAAGTAACGCAAAAGGTTATTATAGCTCAAAAAGTGTTGTGTATGTGGGAATGGATTGTTCATTATTTGAAACTAGAATGATGAGTGCACAAGACTTGACCACGGTAGCTGACGTAACGTATTTTTCATCATCACAAATTGGCCGCCCAATTAAGGGATGTGGAAAACCACATGTTCAGTAGTAGGTTTACTGCACGCATGTAGACTGTCAAGTACAGGAGGCTAATGATCAAAGTTGTCTACAGTCCTGAAGATGACTTTCAATTTGCTCCATCGTTTCACATGAGAATGTGATGAATAGCCTGTAGGATTCTTGCTGAACATTATTGATCTGGTTGTTGTTGAAAAGGCACTTAGTTGAGGAGGCAGTGGCAGGATGAATGGCTGGTGTCACTCACAAGTCTGCTTGCTGCTCAACTCTGCTTGGGTAATCATACCTCCCCTCACCCCACAAGACTCCGACACACAGATAGCAATACAAACTGCTTACCAAGTACATCCTCCATTGACGACCGTCCATCAAGAAGGACGGGCAACGCCCCTAATATAAATCTGAATTAGTAAGCTTGAATTTCTCGATCAAAGCTTTCAATTCTGGTGTGCTCTAATTAATCTGACCATCCTCTTCGGACCACAGGTACACAGATAAGCATCTGCACTTCGTTATTTAGGCAGTCACGTGAACTGTGTATGGAGGAACACAATTTTGAACTCATCAGTTCATATAAACGACACAGGAGGAATATATTCAGCAATACCAAGATACACAGATACTTTCGGATGAGTTTATATTATATAATATTTTGGTTGTTGTGGTCTACAAACACTTTCCTCATACTTTTTTTCTTGGGGACTATACAGTGGCTATACACTCCAAAAAGCTTGCATCCGGGAGATAGTAGGTTCGAATCCCACTATCGGCAGCCCTGAAAATGGTTTTCCGTGGTTTCCCATTTTCACACCAGGCAAATGCTGGGGCTGTACCTTAATTAAGGCCACGGCCGCTTCCTTCCAACTCCTAGGCCTTTCCTATCCCATCGTCGCCATAAGACCTATCTGTGTCGGTGCGACGTAAAGCCCCTAGCAAAAAAAAAAACACTCCAAAAAATTTATTTCAATGCATCAGTTGTTTTCTTGATTTCTTGATTTGCAAGGTTACTAGGAATAAATACGTGTGAAGCATCTTTCACAACCGTCCTTCACAATGAATTATATTTCCAATGTTAAATGTGACTTATTTAGATCATTAATAAAGAAAGTAAAAGAATAGACATGATAATAACACTTTTGGGCTTTTTCCGTGTAAAGCTCGTATTTATCCTGAATAAAATTGGAATACCTCCCATTTTTTAGAAATCTCAAGCTCTAGCTCACATTCTAGCATTATTCTAGTGTAAAATTTGAACACCTCTCAACTTTGAGCATTATAAACCTGCAGTTCGTATTGTACTTGAAAAATTATAAAAATACAATTTACATTCTGATAGAAAATTATCAGCGTGTTGTTCATATTATAGTTATTTCTCCCTGTGTAAATTCTGAATATCTCTCATTTTCGAATATTTCGTAAATTATCTGCTTGGAATTAATATTGTGGTTACTCCCCAGTATTCAATTTTATACAATTTTTGAGAATTTTTCAGAATAATTTTCTCTTGAACGAAGTTCGAATGTCTTGGGAATTATAAACCTGTATCTTGTATTCTAGTTCTTCATTCGAAGCATAATTTGTATCTCTCTCATTTTTGATAATCTGAAACCTGTTGTTAAAATTCTGATTCTTGAATAAAATACGAGAATCTTTCAATTCCTTTTGGAAGTATCAATCTGTACTTCATATTTCGGTTATTTCCTCTAGTGAAAATGCTTAAATATCACAATCCTGAGAATATTAAGGTATTAAGTCAGGTTAGGATAATATTTTTGACCTACTGACCTAGTACTTCTAAAACGGTAAAACGAGTGTTCCCGACGTTAATATTGACATTTGGAATACCTGCTTTACTGTTTTCCAGCGTTCTCACGTTTTGTTTGAAATAATTTTATTCTAGATCGTTTATTTCAATATACTGCGGTTGTGGGTGGGAATTACATTGAAAATAAGATGATCAGTCGATGAAAAATGACTGTGAAGGGAAGAAGTAAAATGAAATAGTCTACAGGAATTTCAGGTCTAATTCCGTACGATTTGATTTGTCAAGGGAGACCAGTTGGCAAATATGCAAGAAAGAATTTACGATCCAGGGTGGATGTTTTCAAACTTGTCTAGTTTAATTTCTGATTGGCTCGGGGAAGGGAGCTTATATTTGTCTTAATATGCATTTGAATTTACATACAAAACATCACACTACAAACCACCACAGAAACACGGAATATTGAATCCATCCATCGATCAGTCCGTCCGCACATCGTATGTCAGTGTCAGGAAAGACATCCAGCCATAACACTTGGCTACACCGATACAAAAAGCTGATCCCAGGTAACTGGAACGGAATAAGAAAAAAAGAAGAAGATGAAGAAAAAGAATAAGAATAAGAAGGGAACCTCCTTGGCTCAGACGGCAGCGCGCCGGCCTCTCACTGCTGGGTTCCGTGGTTCAAATCCCGGTTATTCCATGTGAGATTTGTGCTGGACAAAGCGGAGGCGGGACAGGATTTTCTTCGGGTACTCCGGTTTTCCCTGTCATATTTCATTCCAGCAACACTCTCCAATATCATTTCATTTCATCCGTCATTCATTAATCATTGTCCCAGACAAGTGCGACAGGCTTCGGCAGCCGGCACAATTCCCATCCTCGCCGCTAGATTGGGGCTTCACTCATTCCATTCCTGACCCGGTCGAATGACTGGAAACAGGCTGTGGATTTTCGTTTTCAAGGATAAGAAGAAGAAGGTACTTTGTAATGTGATCTATCATTTTCACATCCTTAAATAATTTATTTAAACATGTCGAAATCTTTGAAATATCATGCTTATTTCTTCTACATTACTCACTTCTTTCGGATATCTGCCTTTCAAGTACCCATTTTTGCATGAGACTCCTCCATGAGAGTGAGATAACATGTTAGCCAAACAATACAAAGTACTTCCTAAATAAAACCATATACTATAAATACATATTACTGAAGAAATATTTCTGTCATGTCTTCACGTTTTAGGGCATATACCCAAAGGATTATATCTTGAAAGGTCATAAAGGAAGTGTGTGTTTCGCTAAGTTAGAATTGCAGATACGGACCAGAATAATAATTTATTAATATTTTCAAATTGTAGCTACTTACATTGTTTCATAATTACGTAAAGTAAATTCGTGTCGTCATCCCGAGGTGGTGCAGCTCTTTTCAGGCACAGCCCCATTGGAGTTGAGCTGCGAGTGCCATTTCAACCACACACCAGACCTCCTGCCATTCTTAAATTTCTGGCAATACCGGGAATCGAACCCGGACCCACGAGGACGGCACCAAATAACACTAATCGTTACGCTACGGAAGCGGACTCATAATTACGTGAAATTCATAGACAGGGACGAAGACCATAACACCACTTTTATTAGATTCCGCCTTCGTGCATATCCAACTCATCAAACATTGCGGCTTTACAGTCACACATAAGGACTAGGGAACAACGTATTTCACTCTTTGCATTCACCATTCCGCTGCAATGATTATCTTCCTCATGATTTATCAGGATGTTGTATCCAAGCAACATAGAAACGTATCCATAAGCTTTCTCTTTTTGAAGAATTCTTTGAGGCCAAGTAGTAGATAAAACCCTCTGTTGTTGGAGGTATTCAATATCTTGATAAATAATAAGAGATTTTCGTTGTACGGTGACTGAATAATACAGTATTTTCCTTTGAACTGATCTTATCTTCTCAATATCTAAATTATAAATACTCAATGGAAAATAAAGTACAGGCCTTAATTATTGAATAACTTCAGGCAGTCTTCATGCTTCCTTACCGCTACCATCCAGAGTAGATGAAATTTAAAGAGGAAGTATTAAAAAAAAATTAAAATACACAATCCAGGCCCGTTGAAGGGGATATGATAAGCGCTATGGCTTAGCTGCTGAAATTTTGTCCATATGGCTTAGGTTCGTATCCTGGCGGATTCCAGGGTAGATTCTTATCCTGATTAAAGGAAGAGCATCTAACCCTGAATCCGCGGCCAAAATGAGCATCGGTCACCGCAGAAGTAACTGGGATCAGCTAATGAATGATTATTAGCGACCAGTTATGTATTAGTCTACTTATATTTTAAAAGGATAATTATTGTTATTATTGGGAGGTTCAAGCAAACGTGTTATATGAAAATTAATTATAAAACAAAAGTCAAGAAATGTACCCGTGAAGGTTGACGTTCGCTTAGTAGGTGAAACGTTGGAGTAATTAAAATAATTTGCTTATGTAGGCAGAGCCATTACATCAAATAGAAGCTGTCGAAAGGAAATTTCAATCAGAATATCATATGCGGAACAAACATTTAACAAAAGGATAAGTCTAGTGACATAAAAATCATGTGGCTAAAAACATAAAGGAAATTCTCTGAAGCGTACGTATGGAGCGTCGTTACATATGCCTCGGAAACATTAACTGTCGGAAAGACTGAGGAGGTTAGACTAAGAGAATTTGTGATCGTGGTACTGATGACGTAGTTGTGAATATCTTCGACAGAAAGGAATAGGAATGAAGAAATGTTCCGAGTTACATCCTGAATGATGCAATTGAGAAAGGGGAAACGAATTTTCTAGTTAACCTGATAAAACACACAAATTGGCCGGTGTGCCACACTAATTCAATGTGTTCGAGGAAATATACCAAGACCGAGCTCGATAGCTGCGGTCGCTTGAGTGAGGCCAGTATCCAGTATTCGGAATATAGTGGGTTCGAGCCCCACTGTCGGCAGCCCTGAAGATGGTTTTCCGTGGTTTTCCATTTTTATACCAGGCAAATGCTGGGGCTGTACCTTAATTAAGGCCACGGCCTCTTCCTTCCCAGTCCTAGCCCTTTCCCATCCCATCGTCGCCATGAGACTTATCTGTGTCGGTGCGACGTAAAGCATATTGTAAAAAGAAAACTGAAGAACACTACAGTTCGGGAATAACAGAAAAAAATCAATTAATTATTTGGTCGGCTATTCATCTCGCACCTTTGTGGGAGAGGAAGAATGAAACGAAATGTAAATGTAACGATTAAGATGCCATCTGCGTATCAGTGGAAGTGTGTCTGTCTCCGGATCTGAAGAATTCGGGTTCAAATCCGGCAGAGTTACTCGAATTTTTGAAGGGTACAAAATAATCCATTAGTACTCCATGTCGTATGTTGCTGATATGTAAATGATCCCTGGTGACACATTTGTTACTTACCATACAGGATTAATTAATACCCAAGCATAGGTCACCCAATAGAGATCATTATGTGTGCGATCTGGTAGAGTAAAGTGGAATGTCGTAAGTTAATATCCAATTAGCCTAAATGGACTAAACTCCATGGTGCAACAGCCCCGAAGGACCTTAACTTCCAAAGCGACTGCTGCTCATGCTGAAGACTTGCAGATTGTGAGGTGTCGTGTGATCGGCACGACGTATCCACTCGGCCGTTATTCTTGGCTTTCTAGACCGGAGCCGCTATCTGTACGTCAGATAGTTCATTATAATCACGTAGACTGGCTGGACCTCGAACCAGCCTCAGTTTCGGGGAAAAATCTCTGAAACGGCTCGGAATAGAACGCGGGGGCTCCGGGTAAGAGACAGTCACGCTACCCGTACACCAAGGGGCCGGCTTTCCTTAGATTATTACCCTTCCTAAATTCTTATTATATAAATATTATATCAAAATAAACGTTGATGCTTGTTTTTAAGTGGGCCTAACATCTAGGTCATCGGCCCCACAATAATAACATAGGCTACATATGAAATAAGCTGTTAATGCTGTACGAATTTTATTGAAATCTCTGGGCAAAAGACAAAACATTTCGTCAATGATACAGATCATCATCAAGGTAGCTGCCATTGAAACCCCTACCAATGCATGTGGGTGATCAAAAAAGGAAAGCAATATGCCATGGTTTGGATTTTACGTAAAATCGTCAAGTGTCAAGATTGCATTCCTTTTCCCTGAATATTAGGATAACCGAGCACGATAGCTGAAGTAGTTTAAGTGTGGCCTGTATGCAGTAATTGGGAGATAGTGGGTACGAGCCCCACTGTCGGCAGCCCTGAAGATGGTTTTCCGTGGTTTCCCATTTTCACACCTGGCAAATGCCGGGGCTGTACCTTAATTAAGGCCACGGCCACTTCCTTCCCATTCCTAGGCCTTTCATATCCCATCGTCGCCATAAGACATATCTGTACGGTGCGACGTAAAGCAAATAGCAAAAGTATTAGGATACCCTTGAGATAAATGTCGTTTTGAAGGGTTTCATGTTTCATCAACCATCTATAAAGAAATAAATCCAGACCTCCACCCCGATGGTTCATCGCCTTGATAGGAACCGCCTAGCATATGAATCCTGAGAAACCAGTTGCGGGGCTTCGTAAGATGTGCCCCAGTTCGTGAGCGGGGAGGATCAATGTGCGGTAATGATGGGCCAAAAGTGCTGCATTGTGTTGTTCGGTACAATGCTCCTGCGCCTTGTGCGCCATTTTCATATTACGAACCAGCAAGACCTAGTGTCCTCTTTTAGCAGTTTAATGACCCCCCTCTCTCATGGCGGAAGCCAGCATTTATTATCGGTTACAATGCCATACGTGATATGAGCACTTTAACTTGCCCCTCCTTTGATTTATTTTACTGCCTTAGCTTTAAAGATTCAGGTCACTTTAATCTATTTAGGATACTTATGTATTGGAAAATGCAAACTAATATCTCTCATATTTATTTGTGTATGTGCTTACTATACCAAATGCCAGAAATATTATGCTTTTTCATGCCGTTGAAATAAACGCAGGTTTGTGAGCAGTCTAAGGAAGAAATCTGCATACCAGTTTGCTTTTTTTGAATTTTTAAAGTTTCAGCTCATGAAGGCCCTATTTGAAGAGAATGTTCTTGTCTGCGAAGCTTTTCGTCCTTTCTTATGTACTGAGAACACTACTGTCACATTCGTGAAATCCGTAAAATCTATTCTAAAAGTCGCTTCTGGGGACTTTTGATATTATTATTATTATTATTATTATTATTATTATTATTATTATTATTATTACTATTACTACTACTACTACTATTATTATTATTATTATTATTATTATTATTATTATTAAGAAATGCATCGTAATTGGGAAATATCTCGGTGGCAATGGTCACTCACAGTAGTGTGATAATAAATTAAAAACATAATTAGACAACAACAACAACAGTACAACATGCAATTCCATGAAAACAAAATATTACAAGAAATACTACTAGTTTAATATTCCTTTTTGCTATTTGCTTTACGTCGCACCGACAAAGGTCTTATGACGATGATGGGACAGGAAAGGTCTAGGAATGGGAAAGAAGCGGCCGGTTGCCTTAATTAAGGTACAGCCTGGTGTGAAAATGGGAAATCACGGAAAACCATTTTCAGGGCTGCCGACAGTGGAGTTCGAGCCCACTATCTTCCGGATGCGAGATCACAGCTGCACGCCACTAAGCGCACGGCCAACTCGCCCGGTAGTTTAATATTTTAAGTCCAGCTTCATCATATACAATTTCGCACACAACTTAAGTATTTCCAGTGCTTAACACTACGGTTTGGCATGTCATTTTTCGGAAAGAAAAGTTTATAGCAAACAAACTTCTCATAGCCTCGTATTTAGAATCAAACTATCGAATATTAGGTCTCTCTGGATATAATGCGGCAACGGTAGAAGTGGAGTCGATAGAACTGAGGAACTGAACACAGGAAGCTCTTAGATAACTCAAGGGACAAAATGAGTGTCTGATTTTTCTCTGAGACCAGTCCAGTATTGGTGAAACTCATCCCGATTACATCCCTCGGAATCAATAACCACCCGAAATTCTAGCCTTACATCGAAGGCTTGATATCCCTATGGGTAATATTTGATGTTGCGATCAACATAAATTTTTATGATCTCGTACTTGGGAACATATTTACCATTAGTCTGGGACGGGCGCACTCGTTGTGTATCCCGCTATCGTTAAGTTTTAAATTCGAACAGCGTGATAATTTTTCCCTGGAATCCCCTAATGCGCAATTTTAACCGCTGTTGTTTGTATGGCTAGGGATAGGGATAAAATATTGGAGCGAGGTTAGTCACACTAGAAGTGATGTAACCAACGTTAGCCGTGATCCAGAGATACGAGGCTGGCGCGGCTCGATAAACGTACAGTACACAAGACTGCTGGCTATGGACCAGCCCAGTTACATTAACCCAGTTGGGGTCTGACCTCATACACTGTGAGGTCTACCGCCAATTTAAATATACTCCCATTGCGATCTGTACCCAGGGCTAAAATTATGTACTGGAAATAATCGATGGATTTCACCACCACCCCTCAGCGTTCCTCGCTTTATTTATGGATCTGAATGAACTTCGAAACACCGCGTGCGTTGGCCGTGCGGTTATGGGAGCGCAGCTGTAAGCTTGCATCCGGGTACAGTGGGTTCAAACCCCACTGTCGGCAGCCCTGAAGATGATTTTCCGTGGTTTCCCATTTTCATACCAGGCAAATGCTCGGGCTGTATCTTAAGTAAGGCCACGGCCGATTTCTTCCCAATCTTAGCCCTTTTCCTATCCCGTCGTCGCCATAAGACCTATCTGTGTCGGTGCGACGTAAAGCAATTGTAAGAAGAAGAACTTTGAAAGTATGAGAACATGATGCATATATATTAATAATATTATTTATTATGGTATTTATTTCGTTTTCATCAACAGTCCTTTATAAAAATAAATTCTGTGGCCCGAAAAAATCAGTGGCGTAGGCTGTAAGAGCGGCAGCTTCTTGCCGTTGAAGACATTCCAAGGGACAAACTTCTCATAGCCTGGCTCAGGTCCGTAGCCAGCTTTATGGTTCAGGGGAAGGGGGCATTGGTCAACCAATGTGCATCAGCATACCCACCAAACATCATAGCAGGAAGTACAGTCACAAGAAAGAAACTCGCCGAGCGAATTGGCCGTGCGGGTAGGGTCGCAAAGCTGTGAACTTGCATTGGGAGGCAGTGGGTTCGAATCCCACCGTCGGCAGGCCTGAAGATGTTTTTCCATGGTTTCCTATTTTCACACCAGGCAAATGCTGGGGCTGTACATTAATTACATGGACAACGCCACCTCCTTGCCAATCCAAACCCTTTCCCGTCCATCCGTCGCCGAAAACCTATGGTGTTTTAGTGCGACGTTAAACAAATAGTGAAAGAGAAAAAAATCGTCCATTGGCATATTTTTCGGAATGACAAGATTACAGCAGCCAAATTTAATCATAACGGCAATGAAATTTATGGTTTAAAAGGGGGTTCCATTTTTAAATAAAGATAATTTATTTATTATTTGGGCATGTTTTTAGAGCGAAATCAGTCTTCTGATGGTACAAATGAAAGTTAAAGGGTATACTAAATTAATGTCATAATGAAGAAAAGTCCTGCATATTGATGATAAGATTGATTTGTCATTCTAGAGCAGTATTTTCTCAAAGATACCGTCAAACGAAAACAGATCACTTGCGGAAAAGTGTGATAGAAAATTTCGTACCTCAAGAGTTATCACCTGAACTGTTCAGACATTTATTTCTCTGGACGATCAGGCTTTCAATCCCATTTTTGAAATGCTACTGGGCTGTCCACGGCCACATCCCCACCCAGTCCCACACGTCGTCGTACCATGCAAACCAGTATCCATGAGTGACTTCCTTAAGCTTGAGCATGGAGCCGCAATCAATCCACAGCGCTATAAAAACATGTTGAGTCACATAACGCGGGTATTTATCGGTATTATCCTTCATGACAACGCACGCCCCCACGTCACAACCCTGTAAGGAATATGCACCAGACATTTGTGTGGGAAACTCCTCAACAACCTCCTTACAGCCTAGATTTCTTCCCATTCGATTTTTCGTACTTCGGGGAGCTGAAGAAGGAAATCACTTTGTATCAGACGACGGCGTGTATTGCTGGCTGCAGATGTGGTTCCGCCGACTGCCCGCCTGAGTTTTCAAGAATGAGATTGACTGTCTCTTCACCCAGTAGAATTCACACTAAACTACCCGTTTACAGAACAGGCAATGTCTGTCCTGGCCTACTTGTAGCTATGGGCCTGTTGCGGCTCCCCTTAAAATCTCTACCAAGTGAGTGGAATTATTATTATTATTATTATTATTATTATTATTATTATTATTATTATTATTATTATTATTATCGAGCGATGTGGTCGTGCGCATTAACGTGATATGGCTATGCATCCAAGCTCTGCATTCGGGAGACGAGCGCGTTCGAAACTCAACGTCGGCAGTTCTGAGAATTGTTTTCTGTGGTTTCCCATTTTCACTCCCATGCAAATGGCAGGACAGTTCATATTCATTGGCCGCAGACAATTTCTTCAGTCTCCTTACCCAATTGCATTCACTATCATTTATTTCAACTTCACTAAGTTCTCAACTGAGGTCGCGTCAGGAAGGGCATCCGACCATAAAACATGCAATATAAATTCATCTCGCCACATTTCCCACCCCGTATCAAGAAACGAGACTTAGGTGTAGACATATGCATTATTATTATTATTATTATTATTATTATTATTATTATTATTATTATTATTATTATTATTATTATTATTATTATTATTATTATTATTATTATTATTATTATTATTGAAAAATGAAAACCTACAACCTGTTTTCCAATCATTGACCGGGTCAGGGATGTAACGAATGAATCATATATAGGCTATTAGTACGATGGGGTCGCCACTCCCAAAGTGATTTATTAATGACTGATAGATGCTATGAAATGAGAATGGAGAGTGTTGCTGGAATGAAAGATGACAGGGAAAATCGGAGTGCCCGGAGAAAAACCTGTCCTGCCTCCGCTTTGTCCAGCACAAATCTCACACACAGTATCCAGCGGTGGGAGGCCGACGCGCTGCCGTCTGAGCCACGGAGACTTCTTCTTCTTCTTCTTCTTCTTCATCTTATTATTATTATTTTTCTTATCCTTCTTCTTCTTATTTTTTAATAGGACGTACAATTAGGCAACTACCTTCTCCTAACTTCAATAAGGTGGAAAATGGAACAGTCTGCCTCTCCGAGGAATGAATATATTCGTGAAAGGAAAAGCAGGGCTACCAAAGGCATTAAGAACGTTCAAGGTTTCACAAACCTAAGAATATCGGGGTCAAAAGAGACCACGTGACACAAGGAGGCTGGATAGGAAATACAACCATGAACCTAGTAAAGGTTAAAAGGAAGCACGCGCGTTGTACTGGTGTGTGTGTGTGTGTGTGTGTGTGTGTGTGTGTGTGTGTGTGTGTGTGTGTGTGTGTGTGTGTGTGTGTGTGTGTGTGTGTGTGTGTGTGTGTGTGTGTGTGTGTGTGTGTGTGTGTGTGTGTGTGTGTGTGTGTGTGTGTGTGTGTGTGTG
This sequence comes from Anabrus simplex, assembly GCF_040414725.1. Classification (NCBI taxonomy): domain Eukaryota; kingdom Metazoa; phylum Arthropoda; class Insecta; order Orthoptera; family Tettigoniidae; genus Anabrus; species Anabrus simplex. The sequence goes on along the minus strand of NC_090270.1, from coordinate 98,849,340 downwards.
TGTGTGTGTGTGTGTGTGTGTGTGTGTGTGTGTGTGTGTGTGTGTGTGTGTGTGTGTGTGGGGTTGGTTATTAACTGAGGTTAACATGAGAAGGAAGCACTCCCATCATTCCAGTATTTTAATGGAGATGAAGACGGGTGAAAAAGGGAGTACGAAAACCGAATGATATTACTCAGAATCTACAATTTTTTATAAAAAATTCACGTCCCTGTGATCACTATACCAGCTGTCGCGTAATACTAAATGCTTTCCCTCTTGAGTCTTGTAGAAGTACAGGAGATATACATTTACACTACTTTTTTAATCTATGGAGCTAACCGTACTAAATCATGACAACTCGTATGGAAAATTATAATTGTGGTAACTAATTAGTAGGCCTAAAACAGAAGGTTAAGTGCGAAATTATAATTTAATAAAGATTTCAAAATTTCTGATTGTACTTCAGAATTAATTCTGTAAATGCAATTCTCTGAATTAAAAAATCGTAAGTCTAGGTCTGAAATAAATACAAAATTAAGCCTCAAAAGGACTGATTCTGACATCATAATCGTACAAATTTAACAGAAATATTCCTAAATTACCCAGTCATCCATTAATGTGGCAAATAGGCTACACAAGACAATGATACCAGTACAAACGGCTCTAGTCTCTAAAAACAAATTAATTAAAGCATTCTTTACATAATATGAAATAGCGTATGGAAAGCTTATTTGGCGTGAAGCAACTTCCTTCAGGTGAGGAAAGAACGTTTTTGGCGCATTCGGGCGGGAGTGGTGGGCGATCTGCTTGTAGCGGTGCATCGTCACGCACGATTAGCTCAAAATTACAGAAGAAGAACGTCAGGGTAAGAGGTCACTGGCAAGAACATTCACCAGTCCTAGAGAGACTTTAATAGACTACCATCTTTAAAATAAACTGTTTCCGAACTGTCAACTACAGTACTTCCGCTGTTATCACTAGTTATGTTATTTCTTGAGACGATACCAAGATGGAAACGTTAAGAAAATGTGGTTTCCCTGGGATACGGTACAGGGCGGTGAGCTAAAAGATAATTGCCTATAGATAGAAAAACAACTTAAGAGTTGTTGCTCTAATTCTAGGGAAACCACAGAGGTTCAGCCTACTGATTAATCCATAAGGATAATAAGAAAATACATTTAATTAATTTTCATTTGAATTTTTAATAATGTTGCAATATTTATTCATTTTCGGGCATTACATTCCCCCGCCCCCCAATTGGATTCTCTTCGTTCAAATAGCTTTTAAGTTATACATATGATTTTTTACTATTTGGAGTGAACCTCTCAAAATCGCAGTTGAAATTTCTTCTTGTAGAACAGTAGTATGGAGTCGAAACATTTCGAAAATATTCACAGAGAAATTTGTGTTTCTTCCGCGCGCACCATACAACATATCAATAACATCCCAGTTATTAGTTTTATACTTGTGTCCCAAGTCACGAAAGCAAGTTTCATGGTACCTTTTTCGAAATATCACGACCTCCATAAGATCATTTCTTCGGTTACAACTCATCACCTTAATCTAAAATGATTTTGTATTTATATTTCACTGTACTTCTAGAGGAGCCTCTGTGGCTCCGACGGCAGCGCCTCGGCCTCTCACCACTGGATACCGTGGTTAAAATCCCGGTCATTCCATCTGAGATTTGTGCTGGACAAAGCGGAGGCGGGACAGGTTTTTCTCTGGGTACTCCGGTTTTTCATATCATCTTTCATTCCAGCAACACTCTCCATTCTCATTTCGTAGCATCTATCAGTCATTAATAAATCAGTTTTGGAGTGGCAACCCCATCGTACTAACAGCCTATATATGATTCACTCATTACATCCCTGACCCGGTCACTGAATGGAAAAAAGGTTGTAGGTTTTCATTTTCATGTACTTTTAGAAAATGTATTTAGGATATTTACACAGTAAATATGCTGTAAATGGGAGCTACTTTGTGTTTATACTAAAATAAATAAATAAATAAATAAATAAATAAATAAATAAATAAATAAATAAATAAATAAATAAATAAATAAATAAATAAATAAATAAATCATGCGGTCATGCGAATTGCAATAGACTTCTGGCTTATTCACAATGTACTTATAACGTGTCCGCCTCTGTGGTGTAGTGGTTAGCGTGATTAGCTGCCACCCCCGGAGGCCCGGGTTCGATTCCCGGCTCTGCCACAAAATTTGAAAAGTGGTATGAGGGCTGGAACGGGGTCCACTCAGCCTCGGGATGTCAACTGAGTAGAGGTGGGTTCGATTCCCACCTCAGCCATCCTGGAAGTGGTTTTCCGTGGTTTTCCACTTCTCCTCCAGGCGAATGCCGGGATGGTACCTAACATAAGGCCACGGCCGGTTCCTTCCCTCTTCCTTGCCTACCCCTTCCCATCCCTCTTCCCTTCCCATCCCTCTTCCCATCCCTCCACAAGGCCCCTGTTCAGCCTAGCAGGTGAGGCCGCCTGGGCGAGGTACTGGTCATTCTCCCCAGTTGTATCCCCGACCAAGTGTCTGAAGCTCCAGGACACTGCCCTTGAGGCGGTAGAGGTGGGATCCCTCGCTGTGTCCGAGGGAAAAGCCGACCCTGGAGGGTAAGCAGATGATGATGATGATGACTTATAACGTGTTCTATTGTTTGCCTCCAACTGATTCTAAATCAAATTCTTCATGCTCGATCCAACTGATTCCAAGTAGTCTCTGTGGTCTCTTACCATCTGGTAATTTTCATGCTAGCGCTTTTCTGATGAGAGTTTCTTAAACTCTGTGATAAATGTGGCTTAACCAACAAAGTCTTCGGCTTCCTACAATTGCTACAATGTGGGATATGGTGCGCAATTTTCTGACTTTTCTATTCTTCCTTATTATTCAAGTATCGTCTTCACTGACTGGGTCAAAAATAATCGCAACTTTGTTTACAAAATTGTAAAGCCTTGTTACACTTCTTTTACTCAAGAATCCATGTTTCGGCACCAGATGTCAACTCGGGTAGCATAATGGTTTGTAGGATTTTAATTTAATCTTTCTGTACATGCCGTATCAGAACTATACCCACAAAGGTAAGGGATATTCTTCACGTTAACTTAAGAACAATGGTGCAATCAGATAGACCAAGAAAGTGTATCTTTTCTGGAAAATGAGGTTGCTTTGTTACTTCCACGATTCTAGTTGACGAACTCGTCGCACTTGCAATGCCAGAGCACACGTCGCTGCCCTGCATCAGGCAAGATAAGGAGGGGGTGAGAGTGGGATGTATAACGGAGACAGAGATAATGCTCCGGACGTATTCGCACCGAGCATTCTGTCTCCCACTCTTTTCCTTCCCTTGCGCCCGGAAGTAACAAACGAAAAGAAAAATTTTCTCCGCCAATCAGACTGCACCGTCATTCATAACATAACACGATGAGCATTCCTGATTTCTTTGTCGATATAGTTGTGATAAACCCGGTATATGGTATATTAACCAACCGTTCGTATGTTCTTCGCTTTTTATCCCTACCTGTAACATATTGCACTAATAAATTTAGGTTTTCATTGAAGCTGGGTAGGGAAGTGCTAGGTGTGAGAAAGTAGGGCCTTAGCCTTAAGGTACATCCCCGGTATTTTCCTGGTATAAAAATGGGAAAATACAGTAAAATCATTTTCAGTTCTGCCAACAGTGGATTTTGAACCAATCCCACCATCTGTAGAATGCAAGATTAGAGCTAAACGGCCCATACTGCGTAGTCTGCTATTTCGGTACTGTCAATAAGGATTCAATGTCCAGTAATATATTTAGTCTTTAAAAACATTTAGCAAGTTATGTGAGCAGACTTTTTACGAAGCACTGACAGATGTCGCAGTCAGGATCAGCAGCAAGAAAATGATGGTACTAATGGACAATTTCAATGTGAAAATTAGAACTGAAGGGCATGAGAAGGTAATGGGTAAATGTGGGAAAGATAAGGAAGCTAATAATTACTGGAAGTGTTTATTGGACGTCTGTGCTAGTATTGAATTAGTAATCGCTAATTCAATTTTAAGCGTAAGGCTATAGGTGGGTTGGATCGGGATCAATAATTGACTACATCAATACTGACATTAAACATTAGAATGTACAGATATTTCCGAGATATTTAGATGATACAGACCACTATTATTGATCTACTGCATGTATGTCTGCCCGTTAGTCTCGTTTTACTGATACGGGGCCGGGGATGAGGTGAGGTGAAATTGCATGGCATGCTTTGCAGGCTGTATGTCCTTCCTGTCGGGGGAATGGAACTGGTTAAGGAAACTGAAGGAATCGGATGTGGGCTGTAAATGGAAACTTTCTCGGCATTTGCCAGGAAGTGAAAATGGGAAACCACAGTATACCATTCCCAAGACAGCCGACGGTGGGGTTGAAACCCACTTGTAGCACGTTGGTATCATGTAAACTGCTAAGAACTAAATAACTAAGATTCAGGTTGTAGGGAAACTGTACATTTAGCTGATAGCTTGTATTCGGAAGATGGTGTGTTCGAACTCCATTGCTGGCAGCTATGAAGACGGTTACCCGCAGTGACCAATGTTCACAATAGGCCTCATTTAAATATGAAGGTTGCCATTTACGAAGTCTTCGCTCCATTTCACCAAGAAGAGAAACTAAACCAACCATGACCCTTCTAATAATGATCGATGTCATGATTATTAAGAGTACAATAAATAATAATAATAATAATAATAATAATAATAATAATAATAATAATACAATTGTAGCTTTAATTAGATTTTATTACTATTAATGCAATGGAAATTTATGTAGATTTTTCTCATTTTATTTATCTTATGTTTCAGAACATTCTCGAAAAATTCAATCCTGGTGCCCGTCAGCTCATCAATGCTGGAAAGGCGTACCTCAAGGCCCTACATGGTGAGTATTTGATCACCTTAAGTTGTCTGTGGTATTTTTTCTACATAGTTGTCTTCTTTCCACGTGCTATAGAAAGGCAATTTTCAGGTTACTTCGGATAACAACTAATCAATTTACGCATTAATTTGACTCGATGATCAATTGAAATATCCGAACCGTCGGCAGCCCTGAAGACAATTTTCCGTAGTATCCCATTTTCACACTAGGTAAAAGCTGGGACTGTTTCCTTAATTTAGGCCATGACTGCTTCCTTTCCAACCGTAGCACTTTCCCATCATTTCATCGCCGAAAACCTTCAGTGTGTTAGTGCTAAGTTAAATAAGAGAAAGTATCTGAACTCTGGTTAGGTAGAAGGAATCACAAAGTTAATAAAGGCGACCGTTCAAAATAGATAATATGAAATGAAACACAAATAAAATATGAAATAGATAACACAAAATTGATCAGTATCTACTTTGAAAGCATTCATTATATTATTCCTATCGGGCGAGTTGGCCGTGTAGGGGCTCGCGGCTATGAGCTTGCATCCGGGGGATAGTGTGTTCGAACCCCACTGTCGGCATACCTAAAGATGGTTTTCCGTGATTTCGCATTTTCACACCAGGTAAATGCCGGAGCTGTACCTTAATTAAGGCCACGGCCATTTGCTTGCAACTTCTAGGCCTTTCCTATCCCATCGTCGCCATAAGACCTATCTGTGTCGGAGCGACATTAAGCAAGTTGTAAAATAAATATTCCTATTTATACTGATTTCATCATTTTTGTGTTGTAGTAATTTTCTCATTCTTAAGTAGCGAAATAAACTGAAATCCTCACCGACTAATATTAAATACACCAGGTGCGCTTGAGCTACTAAGATACTGGATAAATGAATATTGCATGGAATTGCATATTATCGGGTTTCAGTATTTTAATGAGAATTATGAACAAGGCTACAATCATTACAGGAACGAATCAAATGAGATTTATTGATTTTAAAACAAATCACTAGAGACTGATGGTTGCTCTTTCCTTAGGGCTTAAAATGATACCATTCTAAGCCAGTAAAGTAAACTTTCAGCTATCTGATTTGTGAATTATCGATGTAGATTTTCAGTTTTGTAAGATTTTATATTCTGTTATAGCCGGATATACTATACAAGGGAACATAACGAACGAGAGGTAAAGGAGGAATAGGGAGGATATTCGGCGTTGTCTCAAGTATAGCGCTCGCTGAAATTGAAATGCTAGCTATTTTGTGGATTTATACGTTATTATATTCTAGCTTTTGGTGACAATAAGAATAATAGATTCGACCCACTAGCCAATGCTTCCAGCGTTAGGTAAGCCAGTTTAGTTTGCGGTAGCGATTTCGTTGTATACTACTAAATATCCTTGAGTGGTTGTAATTATAGTAAAAGCAAGAAGTTGAGTAATCTCCGTACAGGCCATGAAGGCCCTTGGAGGGGTGGAAGGTAAAGGCTTCCACTATCCGTAACCGCAGCACTTGGTGGGATGGAGTGGTTAGCTCTACGCCCGGCCGCCTTTGCCCCCCAGGAATTAACCTGGTACTCATTTTTGGTGTAGGCTGAGTGAACCTGAGGGCCATGTGCACCTCCGGAAGTGGAAATCTCGTTTCTTAAATTTTTCGACTTCCTGACGGGGATACGAACCCACGTCATGCCGGGCCGCCTCGGCCAGAGAGCCCCTTTGAAATTATAGTGCATTTCATTATACAACTTTTTTGGAATTCTTGTGATCTTTGGTTGTTTACGCAGCCTTTTCTTATGATTACTCCAATACAATTTCTAACACAAAAAGCAATTGGCTAAAAGTGTTAAAGACGCTGAGTACAAACACGGCTGAAAGGAAGATGCACGTTCTCATAAAAGTATCCTGGCTAGTAAACACAAGAAAATCTACATTTTGCCAATAAAAGGGTGCCTTTCTATGCTCCTAGGTCGAGTTTAAATCATAACGTATTCTTCTACTCATCTAAATCTTGGTGAGGTAGCTTGTGGGAATTACCACACATGTGGACTTGGCCCTGTTTCATGGCCTTTCGCCAACACTGAGTGGAGTGATGGATTCACAATTACGTGTTTCTGTGGTGTGGAATGAAGAGGAATGTGTTGGGAAAGACACAGACACCCTGTCTCCAAGTTAAATTAACCAGGTTCAATTCAAGTCCCCTATCCGGCCGGGAATCGAAGCTGGGATCTTCTGAACCAAACTCCTCAACCATTAAGCCAAACAGCCGGACAGTAAAAATATTGAAATTCCCTTCAGAATACTCTAAGCTCTGATTGTCATTTTTCGAACAAAATAAATCTACCCAAATATATTGTTAAAGCATGCATTAGACATATGTAGGTAAGGTAAGGGTTATTCTGCCCGAAGGCAGGTCCGAATCTCCGCAGAGGTGTTCCTGAGCCTGAGTTTACGTGCGGTAGGGTGGCCAGTTCCTTTCCCCTCGTCCATTCCCTTACCCCCCACCAACAGCGCGTGGCAACCCATCCAACTCCTGACCACGCCCAATGTTGCTTAACTTCGGAGATCTCACGGGATCCGGTGTTTCAACACGGCTACGGCCGTTGGCTAGACTTATGTATACATTGAAAAGAAAGGAAGAAATGTTTCTTTGCTGAAGACCATAGCATGAGCGGAGGTCTGTAAAGTTAGATTCTGACTATTTCGTAGAAGAATTCGCCTAGGTTTTGTGCCAGGAAGTGTACATGGGTGATAACTATTTTATTCTCTAAAGCGGAATAGTATATTTTGTCAGGGAGGAAGTTTTAGAACTAATTAAATTTCGTCCAAAATATCTCTTTAATGCAATATTAAATGGATGGTGTGGGGAGGCGAGGTGCAATGCGTGTTTATAACAGGTGTAGTTTAATTATGTATGTCCACGTCATTGAAGAGGGAGAGCGGACAGCGGTGACGGGGAACAGTTATAAAGCTCTTACCGTCATGATGAAGGTCTCCTGACCAGCAGGCGCTGTCGGTACGGTATGTGCGCCGCAGGTATGCTACGTCACACAAAGCGCTCAATGTGACGATAGAAGCGGGGACATGACAAAGGCTGCCTCTATGGGGGTACAGGCCAGCTGCAGGGTCTTGTTATGGCCTGCCATACCTGGACAGGAAGGGAGTCAATTCTTGTCATCTGTAGTGACAATATGCATTGTGCAGACGATTGTTGCTGTTTGATTCACTCGTTGAAACGTCCTTGCCTTGAACCATATGTACCTACTCTGTGTTTCTGAGCAGTACGTTCATGATCTTGGAAAGTGCTTTAGTGGGAATGTCTTATGTGATAATGACGTACCGGCTGCGAAAAATACATCTGGCTGCTGTCCTGATCAACACAGTCGGTTGATGACGCTAAACTTCGATAGTTTTGAGAAGTACAATTGGATAATCTTCCTCTTTAAACAGTAATTAGAGGAAGAATGGTAGTTGTCTGACACTTGAAAGAAGTGAATATCGGCAACAGAAAGAAATTACCTCCGAAGAATAAAAGACTGCCTTGCCTACACAAACTTAATTCTATCAGACGAAGGGAGGCTGGGCAGAAAAGATGAGCGAGGTGCCAGGCATAAGTTAGTCGAAAAAAGTGTCACTTGGCTATAGACATCTCATCGTCACCAATACACACTCCCCGGTTGAGAGCTTCAGTGGGTTTCGTACTACGTTAATGAACTCTTGCGGTACAAAATGCCAGCACCTCGCCGTCTCCGAAAAACTTAAACGTAGTTAATGGGACGTAATACAAATATCGAGTACACAGATGAATAATTACATTAGCGATTCCTGGCTAATAAATTGTAGCAACGTCGATGCACCGTGGCATGTATTCCACAACACACCGAAATTATTCGGAAGTCATAGTGATCCATGATAGCTTCACAGTCTCCCATAATGCACGGAGATTGATCGGAACGGGGTTGTCCTGGTCGAGCACATCGCTTTCGACAGTATTCCAGATCTTCTCAGTATGAGTTTTAGGTCGGATGACGTTGAGGGTCAGGAAAGCATCATCATCAAGGAGTGTTGAACGAACCAATCGGCTCCATTTCGGGAGCGATATTGCTGTACGTATAGGTCTCCTGCAGCAATCTGGTGGCGAACAAACGAGTAGGAAAGTTCTGACAGCAGATTCCTATATCGATCACGGTTAAGAGACATTGGCAGATGTATCAGGGGTCCCATTTTATCACACATAAACAGTCCCGATACCGCCGGCCTGAACTGAACACTGATGGGAAGAGTTTTATGTTGCCTCATGCGATTGGCGTTGCACTCGTATCCTGTCGTCGGCGTGTACAAAGTGGTGCGTTGACTCGTCTGTCTAGGTAAGCTTTCTCTATGCCTCCAGAGACTAATGGTGGTACTCCTTTGCCTATGTCAGCCTTTGTGACGTACGGTGGGCAGAGGTACCTAATGGGACGGTGGCTTCTATACCCCATTGCAAGTAGATGGTTCTGGATTGTATGGATGCTCAAACTTCATTGTTATTATCAATACGTTGTCAACCACGATAGTTGACCCTGATGTGAGTGGTTTTCCACAAATCTACAAATTCACGGTTCACTCCAGACACGGTAGCTTGTGAAACTCCTAGTGCTTGCTCGACTTGCGAGATGGAAAGGCCCCTACAACTGACACCTACAATTTTGGCAGCGATCAATTGCGTTGAGATCTTGAGTCTTAGGCCTACCCACTTTGTGGTTAAATGGTATTCACACAGCCAATAAGAGATCTTACGACATCACAGTAACTAGCCACGCCGCATTACTATATGGCAGCAAATTCAATATTGGTCATCAGTGTAATAATAATAATAATTTGGAAGAATATGTGAGCTTTCTTTCCGAGTATGCCATTCATTTCTAACACACGAAGGGAAACTTAGACTTGATGCATATTTTAAGGCAGTGGGGGGATTTTTGTTTTGTTACGTCCTACTAACTGCTTTTTTTTTTACACTTATATATTCTAATACAACACGATATCCATTTTTTTCAGTGTTGCTACAGCTTCTAAGTTTTTAACATCTAGAAGCAATGAAAATTTCTTTGGAACGGGATATCCCAAACGTACCATGAACTGAATCCTTCGTCCAGAACTGGAGCCGGGATTGAAACCACCAAGTTAAGCTGCGATGACCAGCGCTCTACCGTCTGAGGTGCATACCCCGGCAATGTAAATATGAACTGGCGAGTTTGCTAAGAGAAACCTACCAACTGACCTAGTGTTCTTTGCCAGAATGTTAGGATAAATTTGGCTGAAAATTTTAGCATTACTACTCGCGGCACTTGTGCTAAAAAGGTGACGCTTCCAGGTGTTATCCATGTTGAGTGATGAGCCACTTATTGTTCAATTATGTTAGAATTAACAGCGTGTTCCCATCACTGTCAAGTACTAATGCCCCTCTCTACACAACATGGCTCCAATAATACCAGCTAGTGAGTGCTATAAATCAGGACTTCTCTCGCAGGTTAATATTGCTACTCTAGCTGCCTGGATGGAACGTCGGTTCCGTCCCGGCTCTGGAAGCGATTCTTGAACATCGGGCAAGACATTCTGCAGTGTGCTGCTTTAACTGTTGGCACTCAGCATCCGACAGATAAAACTAACTACTCTCCCTTAGCACTTGCCAGAGGGGCTCCGGTTCCCTTGTTCGATGTCAATATTATCGAAACATCTAAAATGGTACGCAGGTCACCTAAATGAATATAGCTCTAGTGTACAGCCCGTTAATAGAAGATATTTATTATTATTATTATTATTATTATTATTATTATTATTATTATTATTATTATTATTGTTATTATTATTGCCCGACACTCTGGCTGAATGGTCAGCTTTGAGGCCTTCGGTCCACAGGGTCCCTGGTTGATTCCCGGCTGGGTCGGGGATTGTAATCGTGTCTGATTAATTTTTCTGCCTCGGGGACTGGGTGTTTGAGTTTTCCCAATACTCTACTCTTTATATTCAAACACATTACACTACCAACCACCACAGGAAGACGCAATAATAATTACATTCCGCCACATAGAATTGGCGTCGGCAAGGGCATCCGGCCGTAAAACAAGGCCAAATTCACATGTTCGACAAGTTCGCACCCGCAACTCCACAGATGTAGGAAAAGCGGTAGATGATGATAATGATGATTACTATCCACCATCATCATCATCATCATCATCATCATCATCATCATCATCATCATGAATCAAAGTTACTTATCAAGAAAGCAGTCTGGCAGTTCTATGTGACTATTATTTTAGCCTCAGAACTTCCACTTTTACGTAGAATCCCAACCACAGGGACACGATTCACCAATTCAAGAATCCCTCATTTATTGACCGTAAGTAGGAACGCAACGGTTTTGGTGAGCGTGGTGGTGGTGATTATTGTTTTAAGAGGAAGTGAAACTGGGCTGTTGAGAAGCTAATTAATAATATTATTATTATAAATATCAAATTAAATAAACCCTATTTTGCAAAGTATTTTAGGATTGTACTTAATAATAATAATAATAATAATAATAATGATGATAATAATAATAATAATAATAATAAATGAACAGTCGGGGTGAGTAACTTATACGGTAGACTGTTGGCCTTCTGAACCGAACTTGACACGTTTGGTTCTGGCTCAGTCCGATGGTATTTGAAGGTGCTCAAATACGTCAGCCTCGTGTTGGTAGATTTACTGGCACGTAAAAGAACTCCTGCGGGACAAATTTCAGATGAGTCTCTATCAGAAAACTATAAAAAATGTAGTTGGTGGGACGTAAAACAAATGCCATTATTAATAATCAAAACCAAGCGATTTGGCTACGCATTCAGTCATCAATCAGTCATCATTCACCTATGTTTATGATTATCGCCCAGGTGGCAGATCCCCCATGGATTGTTTACGTAGACTACTATTTTATTGAATGAATCTATTGAAATTTGAAATTTATCTAACATCTCCCTTGATAAATTATTCCAGTCCCTAATTCTTATTCCTATAAATAAACTCCCAAGTCTTTTCAGTCCGTATTGTGCGTAACACTACTCTTTTGTCTGAAATCATCCAGAAAATATCGTACTGCGGTTTGCATCACGTAGCTATCAGCTTGCATTAGGGGCATGGTGGTTTCGAACCTCACTGTTGGCAACTATAAATATGGTTTTCCGTGGTTTCCCGAATTCACATCAGGCAAAATTTGGGACTGTGCCTTAATTAAAGCCACTCTCACATCCTTCCTATTCGTGGCCATTTCCTATCGCAACGTCACATGTTTGTGCCCGTGCGATGTAAAACTAATAGTTAATAATAAAAATAATAATAATAATAATAATAATCTTTCTTTATTTCTTAATCAGTTTACCCTCCCTAGTTGGTTTTTGCTCGGACTCAGCGTCGGGTCCTACCTCTACCGTCTCAAGGGTATTATCCTGGAGTGTGAGACTTTGGGTCTGGGGATACAACTGGGGAGAAGGACCAGTACATCGCGCAGGCGGCCTCACCTGCTATGATGAACAGAGACCTTGTGCGGGTGGGATGGGAAGATCGGAAGGGATAGACAAAAAACAGAGAAGGAAGCGGCCGTGGTCTTAGGTTAGGTATCATCCCGACGTTTTCCTGGACGGGAAGCATGAGACCACAGAAAATAACTTTCAGGATGGCTGAGGTGGGAATCGAACCATCCTCTAATCAGTTGACCTCCCGAGGCTGAGTGGATCCCGTTCCAGACCTCGTACCACGTTTTCAAATTTCTTGGGAGAGCCGGGAATCGAACCCGGGACTCCGGGGGTGACACCTGTTCGCAATAACCACTACACCACAGAGACGGACAATATTATTATTATTATTATTATTAATAATAATAATAATAATAATAATAATAATAATAATACTTAAACGTCGTAATTAATGTTTTGTATTTGTATTTGGTTCGTTGTGATTTGGTACGCGAAGATACGTGCGCTACGTACGTGTAATTGTGCTTTTCAATGGGTCACTAAAAGCTCATTTACTTAATAATGGGCCCTAAATACATTTATGGCGGGGTGTCATTTTGGTATCCCGCTATCGCATGTTGATGTGATGTGTTATGTTGACATGCACCGTCCAATGATACTCTAATCTGCAGACTATCGGCACGTACGTCGCCTACACCAGAATACTTGTGGTTTCCTTTGTCTGCAGGTGACCTTATTTAACGTGTTTGTAGCACGCAGAATACTGTTGGTAACCTAATTAAACCCTAGTCACGTTCCCTCTGGTATTTATACGTGTGTGAAAATAAGTGTCAGAAACAAGGTGCTCTTTGGTTACTGGAGGCTGTTGTATGTATAGAGAAAGGTGTTCAACAGCAGCAGCATGTAACTATACGGGACTTCTGATTTCGTGATCCTAGCCACGAGATCTCCTCAGTTTTATGTTTATTAGGAACCGCAGGAACATGCTTCTTCATTCTAGGAAACCTTTTGTGTGTGTTAGCTGGGAGTTGAATATCACTTCTGTTAGTAAGAAGCCAGTGACTATGCCTGTCTGCTAACAAGTTCTTCACCATTTTATTAATAACACACTTGTATTTTTTTACATGGTCATATTTCATACTTACTGAAAAACTATTTATACTCTGTCATGATGAACATAATTCATTGGACTATTCACTGGGAAAAACAATGTTTTTATTTATTTGTTTATTTATTATGACTTCTTTCATGTGGCGAAGTTAACCACAATACAACAAATAATACTTAGACTGCCTATTACTAATTATACTAATTATACTATTTCCTAATTAAGCTTAAGTTACACACCCACACAATGTGCAGCTTATTAGCTTATTAGGTCGTTAATTCAGTCCTCTTTTCTCTCTCACATAGACACTTGCACATACACAATTTACACATTTATCAGCTACCCTTACGTTTACATTATATAAAATTAACAGAACCATTTTTAATTTTTGAATTACCAATCACACGCACATATACACACTTCAATCAGTCACTCTCAACAGGAAGTTTCGGCAAATTATTTTAAATTTGGGGAAAGAGTCAATGCCCCTGACACTTACTGGCAGGGAATTCCAAAACCTGGAACCGGTTGCAATAAAATAATTATTATACACAGAGGAGTGGTGAAGAGGAATAGCTGAGCGAGTGTTACGGTTATGGAAGGAAGAGAGGAAGTGAAGTTTAGATGAAATATACTGGGGGGAGTTACTATGCAGAAGTTTGTGTATTGAGACAAGTTTATGATATTCACGTCTCTTATCAGGTTTTAACCAGTTCAGTGCTTGATAGTAAGGAGTAATATGCACATCATACCTTAGGTTAAAGATGAATCTAAGACAACAATTCATAATACGCTGCAGTTTCCTAGTTTGTTCATTAGTAGCGTCTACCAAGATTACATCACAGTAGTCAAGGATAGGAAGAATTAGGGTCTGTGTTAGTCTTTGCTGCATATCATTTCAGTGGGTGTAGATTAGCAAACACCTTCTGACATACGTTTTTGATATGTTCTGTCCAATTTAGAGTTTTAGTCATAGTCACCCCAAGATTTCTCACTGTTTTACTGTACGGGAGTGTACTATTATTTATTTGTAGAGGAGGAATGGTCAAATAGTTGATCTTGTGTAGGAGCTTCTGGGAACCGATAATGATAGCTTTGCATGGAGAATATATGCTCCGTATTGAAACAAACAATTAGCATAAATTCCGGTGAAAAGTCACACGTAATGGTTGTATAATCCATGTTTCGTATGACCCTTCAATTGCCATACATTTTGAGATACGCCGAAATAGCGGAATTTTTCTTTAAAATAGAAAATTCCATTGACCAAGCAGGTGACTGCGCGATTTGGACACGCAGGTATCAGATTATATTCAATAATTAGGGAGTTTGAACCTCACTGTCGGCAGCCCTGAAACTGGTTTTTCGTGGTTTCCCATTTTCACACCAGACAAATGCTGGGGCTGTGCCACAATACAGGACACGGTTGCTTCCTTCTCACTCTTAGCTGTTTTTTTAAATATCCAATTGTTGCTAAAAGACTTGTCCGTGTCGGTACGATGTAAAGCAAATTGTAAAAAAAAAAAAAAAAAAAAAAAAAAAAAAAATCCTCCCAATGAATCAACTGATACGGTATCTCATTTCCAATCAACCTACTTTGTATTAGATTTCTCAGTCATGAATATAAACGATGATTGTCTAAAGCTTGGACGCTTCGCATCCAGTAGCTGGTAGTATGTTGAAGTACGAAAAGGAGAAATATTTGATATCACTTACAGTGATTATAGACTTTCATAATTAAGACAATTCTCATCAATTCCAACCCGTTATCAGAGATGAAGACATAATCCTCCATTACATCTTACAGTGTCTTTCTTCCGGAATGCATCTGAGAAACCGTTGCCTGTCACTCCACAAATTTACGCTGAATAGCGCCGTGAAATTCTCACTCTGGGTGCTGCTTCATTTCATTCAACTCTTCTTCCTACAAAGAAAAATTAACTGAAGTTCCTCCCATTGATAACTTTTTTTTTTTTTGCTAGTTGCTTTACATCGCACCGACACAGATAGGTCTTATGGCGACGATGGGACAGCGAAGGCCTAGGAGTGGGAAGGAAGCGGCCGTGGCCTTAATTAAGGTACAGCCCCAGCATTTGCCTGGTGTGAAAATGGGAAACCACAGAAAACCTTTTTCAGGGCTGCCGACAGTGGGGTTCGAACCTACTATCTCCCGAATACTAGATACTGGCCGCACTTAAGCGACTGCAGCTATCGAGCTCGGTATTGATAACTTCATAATATTCGCTTGGTATTTCCCCACTTCCTTCATGATCAGTTCATTAGTGCAATTTTCAGTCCATAGGTTGCGCAACAGTGAGTGATAACACTACATTTCAAGGTTATAGATTTCCTTGCGATTTGCCTCTTTTAATGGTCCATGTTCCTCATGCAAATAGTAAGAAAGAGACTGTGTTCTTCTTCTTCCCAACCAGCCTATCTCCGTGATCACATCAAACTCCTTTCCACAGACCATAACAAAATACCCGATCCTTCAGCAACACATGTTTATCCCTTCCCATACACTGAACAACAATCTACACGATATCAATCACCGTTACCACAGCCAGGCAATAGCATCTCGTACCAGTGGACGTCAGAAACATGTCCAGAAGCTCAGCTTTTAAACTTGCCTGTGTCGAATTACTAGGTAAACATGCATGATTCATCAAGTTTTGACCTGAAAACACCTCCTACTTCTTCCTCTTCATAATTATTTCCCTCTACCTTGCACAGATATTCCTCTTCTCCTTCTTATTCATAATCCTTCTCTTCACCTCTCAATTGAAAGCGATATCTCGGTATATTGGCGAATATATATTTTCGAAACTTTTTTTTTTGCTACTTGCTTTACGTCGCACCGACACAGACAGGTCTTATGGCGACGATGGGGCAGGAAAGGCCTAGGAATGGGAAGGAAGCGGACGTGGCCTTAATTAAGGTACAGCCCCGGCATTCGCCTGGTGTGAAAATGGAAAACCACGGAAGACCATCTTCAGGGCTGCCGACAGTGGGATTCGAACCCACTATCTTCCGGATGCGAGCTCACAGCTGCGTGCTCCTAAACGCACGTCCAACTCGCCCGGTGAAAAGCTTATAGTAATCATTATTCATATATTTTTAATGTACTCCACGTACGATGTGTATTATATAGATGATCTGATTTCTTTTACGTGTTATTACTTTTATTAATACTATTATTATTATTATTGTTAATATTGTTTTAATATTATTGTCATCATTAGTTGTTATTAACAGTGTTGTAGGTTAAGATTGGTTAAATGTAGCAAATAGCGAACATCCCTAACATTGCCAGAATAAATAAAACATATTATTATTATTTATTATGATTATCATTATTATTATAAATTTTCCAAGTTTTTCTTGTTTGTTTCTTCAACCCATTTCGTAGTTTTCTTTACTTTGGTGGTTGGAACTGAAGATTTTATTTGTCAATCTATATTCGCTCAATCTGAGGAGGCAAATTAGTGTATGTTCTAGTCAAGTTTTTTCGCACTGTTTTGAAGGTTTTTTATTAACCACCATAACCGCATAATTTCTTCTGAATATCCTCAGGGAAAGAAACTAATCGCTCTACGAGTACTACAAACGTTATCACGTACGAGGCGACCAAATTCATGACGCGATGAGCAATGTAGGTAGATGAAAGCAGCCTGTGGACCTATTTTGAAATAATTCCCAGGACTGTTGTGATAGTAACCGCATAACAGTTAGGTGCTCATCATGTGGCTGTGTGAAATGTTTTAGGTGTGGCCCTCATAGTTTTGGCTGGCCAAGTTATTACATTTATAGACTCAAACCGCATTCTCACAATACAAAATACGCTTTGGAATTTATTGATTATGCCACGTAAAGTATAAGTCCAAGTTTTTGCACTTTGAAGTATGGGGTCAAATGGGAGCCTTAGTAAATTGTCCGCTGGTTTACCTTACTGGTTGCTGCCTTTCCGCATGAAAACTCTTATCCGCTTATGAGCGTGCAAGGAGAATGTCCCCTAACGAGGGTTGCAATGATCTGACATCAAGAAGTCACTGCCAAGGTATCATCATTTTTCTCAGTCCGGCTCCATAGTTAAATGGTTAGCGTGCTGGCCTTTGGTCACAGGGGTCGATTCCTGGCAGGGTCGGGAATTTTAACCATCATTGGTTAACTTCCCTGGAACGGGGACTGGGTATATGTGTTGTCTTCATCATCATTTCATCCTCATCACGACGCGCAGGTCGCCTACGGGAGTCAAATCTAAAGACCTGCACCTAGCGTGCGAACTATCCTGGGATCTCCCGGCACTAAAAGCCATGCGACATTTAATCATTTCTCTCAGAAATTTACAGCCGACTTTGCTCAACTCAATTTGTAGTAGAAAACCGAAAGTTATGAAAAAAGAAGCCCTATCCACAATGGAGTGAGCGGCAAAGAAATTCAAAAGAGGATTTTGGAAAAGGAATGGAAGTTCAAGGAGTGGAAATAATAACCCTGAAATTTCTTGTTGATATTGTAATTTTATGTGAAATTGCAGAATATATGAAGAAGTTACTGAATGGTATGAGAAGGAGTACAAGACGTAACTAAAGAAATCCAAAATAAACTTAAAGGAATACAATCAAATGAAATAAGATGCAGAAAGCATTAGATTAGGAAATAAGGTCGTAACGGGGGTTGATGAATATTATTTTAGTGTTGAATAATTAACGATGATAGAATTAAGAACGTCACATGCCGACTTGCACAATCAGGGAAGAAAGGAAACATGCTCACATCAAACGTTACTATGCATATTAGAAAGACAATTTTGCATTTTTTGAGTGAAGTGTGGCATTGTATGGAAGTGGAACATGGACCTAGCGCAGGAAGAAGGTGCTTTAGAAATGTTGTTTTACAGAATACTGAAAGTGGGATGCATAGGACGGATCAGAAATGGAAGGGTATAATGGATTCAGTTGGTAAGAGGGAAGAGAATTGGTGGTATTGGACCGGAACAAGAGATAGACTGACAAGACACATCTTGAGTCACCTAGGAGTTCTTGTTGAGTTAGATTGGAGAGAAGTGTATACAGTATGAACAGTTAGGTTAGATCAAGGTATGAACACAAACACATTAAGGTAGACACGTGGTAGTCACGTATAAATGAGAAGGTTATCACGGGACAGATTGCCATGGAGAGTTGCAGTCTACGGATGGATGACCCAATCCACGACGAAGACAAGTTGAACTGAGCGGTCGGCAATTGTCAGTGTCCGTTTTAGACTTTAACGCATGTGCTCCTACTGCAGGTATTCAGAACTTCGGGGCCTAATCATACTAATGAAAAGTGGAGTGCAAAACTGATCGTGGATTCGCGCAAGAATGCTAATGGTCGCTTTAAACCTTTTTGTGGTCGATATCTAAGTTGTTGATCAAACGTCGTTCACAAACATTTTTGTTAACTTCCTATACATATATCTTTTCATCATACATGTAAAGGTAAATCAAGCCAGTTTGAAATGCATGGTAACCCTTTCAGACCTGAAAGAAAACTGGAGGTGTGAATTTTTGTTTGTACGTCAAGAACTGACTAAAATGCTCCTCAATACACATATTAATAGTTTATTTTACAAAATAAAAACTAACATCCGAAAAACAGGACCCACACAATTGTGCGTATCAAAATTCAAAACCTCGTTGTATCACGTACGATGGTGTAGCTTCAAAATTTACGTTCACTAACCAATGTACACACTTCATTGAATATATTCCGGTATTCAGTAAAGCTTCTAGATTAATATAAACGCAGTAAATAAATACTTACTTTCGGCACTACTGCTTCCTGCCATCTCGCCGATCAACTGTGCTTTTTAAACTCTTCTTCCTTCGCCCTGGCGGTCAAGCGCATACTAAAATCAATTGAAATACACGCCACGTGTCCTGCACAATCACTGCAGTCCGGTGTAGCGCCGAAAAAACATCAAATACGGTCAGGGATAACTAAAATACGAACTCGCACAATTGTGCGTACTCGGTCTGAAAGGGGTAAAGTGTATTTATTTTCTTTTCTTTCCAATATTTGCTACTTGCTTAACGTCGGAGTAACATATCGAATGTATACGGCAACGGAAACATGGGGATGTTTTGGGACTGGCCTTAATTCAGATACAGCCCCAACATTTTCCTGGTGTGAAAATGGGAAACAATGGGAATAGATCGTTTGGGCTCCAGACGGTGGAATTCGAGCCCACTATCTCCCAAATTCAAGCAGATAGCTACGTGACTCAAACCGCGCATCCACTTGCTCGGTGTGTTGAAAAATAGCTAGAAGACTCGGAGCAGTTCATTGTTAACAGAGAATGACTACCATTGCGTATGCACTCTAGAAGTAGGCCTATACCGATAGTTCTACGTTAACATTACATAAAACACTTTATACCGCAAATGAGGTTTTGACAACAGGAACATAATTTTATGCTCTACAAACCATTTTTTCTAACACGTAAGATATAAGGATATGAAATAAATTTCATTTTGGATCCGTATTGACAATTATGTTATGACCTGACGGCAGTTCGGTTCCACTCAATGGTCTGGCTGGCATCAAAATGAATTTAATCTATATTTGTAAACTCTAACATTTTAGAAGTCATTCTATGAAGTGGAACAACAATTTTAAAGAATGAACCGTAAATATTTTTACCTGAAACAGATTTTAAGGAGGAGAAGAAACTTTTAATTACATCAACATTGTCATTTATTACGTACAACTGTTCAATGTCTGACTCATTCTAATTTTATCATACTACATCAAGCGACTCTTTCATCTTATGATGTTTCAACTCACACCTATTTTAATTTTTTTCTTTTGCAGTTTTGCTTTACGTCGCACCGATACAGATAGGTCTTATGGCGACGATGGGATAGGAAATGCCTAGGAATGGGAAGGAAGCATCCATGGCCTTAATTAAGGTACAGCCCCAGCATTTGCATGGTGTGAAAATGGGAAACCACGGAAAACCATCTTCAGGGCTGCCGACAGTGGGACTCGAACCCACTATCTCCCGATTACTGGATTATTTTTATTTAAAACTATATCATATGAATGTAAATTGTATTCATGTTTTGGAAATTTCAACACATTAATTTTAAGTTAAAGTTATTTGTAGACGACTGAAGATGGGCTAACGCAGCCGAAACATGTACTATTGTTCTAATATGATGTTTCTACAACTTTGAATTGTAAATAAACTTACATGTACTGACTAGGTGGAACCAGTATACTAGTCTTTCGACTTATATAATATACGAATATATCAAAATATTAGGGACTTAATACTTCTTCATCGTTTATAAAGGAAGCTAAATTAATGTGCTGTATGAAATGTTCATTATCTATAGGTGCATGTTCATGCTTTTAATATAATGTTTCATTAGCCAAAACGAGGATATTGTCAGATTCCTCTTCCGAATCACTCATTTTCTCATTTTATCGCAGGCTACGCAATAACCGCAAGTGTGTCGCGATGTTTTCATGTCTTAATTGATCGTCCTGTCAAGCAGCATTCCAATCCGTGTGGTCCAACACAAATAGTTCTCTTGATAGTGTTACAGTATCTGGATATGTGACTAACTGAAAGGCAGAGCGTAGTTGAACGTTTGATATCGAAGTTGACATAATAAATAAGCCAGCCAGAAGCTAAAGGCTTGTGCTATTACTGAATTTCCCGTCCGTGGTGCCCTGATGTGTGAGGTAAACTAATGCGGGCGAGGTTTCCCATGTAAAGAGCCTTGCCTGTCGTCTCCTAAATATGACCTCCGCCACGTAGAGCACTATCAATCACACGTGTCGAGCAGTATTGAACACGCGAACCGATAAGTGATTTCATGCAATATAGACTGCCACGCACCACAAAACGATTGTAGAGCGGTGGGCTTGGGTAACTCCACCCTTAACCTCGTGTTCGCACGGCTTACCAATAGTTTGCAACACTGTTTGACCTATTATCGTGAGAACTGATCAACAATACCAACTGTTTTTTTACGTCGCTCCGACACAGATAGGTCTTATGGCGACGTTGGGATTGGAAACTGCTAGGAATGGGAAGGAAGCGACCGTAACCTTAATTAAAGTACAACCCGCGAATTTGCCTGGTGTGAAAATGGAAAAACACGGAAAAAATCTTCAAGGCTGAAGACAGTGGAGTTCGAACCCACTATCTTCCGAATGCAAGCTGACGGCTACGTGACCCAAACCGCGCGGCCACTTGCTCGGTCAATACTTATACTTCCGAGTGTAAGAGCTATCTGATGCTCTACATCAATTTGAGTCTAGAGTATGAAAATGAAAATCCACAGCCTGTTTGCAGTCATTCGACCGGGTCAGGGACGGAATGAATGAAGCCCCCATCTAGCGGCGAGGATAGGAATTGTTCCGGCTGCCAAAGCCTGTCGCACTCCTCTGGGGGCAATGATTAATGATTGACAGATGAAATGAAATGAAATGAAATGAAATGATATTGGAGAGTGTTGCTGGAATGAAAGATGACAGGAGAAAACCGGAGTACCCGGAGAAAAACCTGTCCCGCCTCCGCTTTGTCCAGCAAAATCTCACATGGAGTGACCGGGATTTGAACCGCGGAACCCAGCGGTGAGAGACCGATGCGCTGTTACTTGAGCCACGGAGGCCTAAGTCTACAGAATATAACTAAATATTCGTACTAGGGGTTTAAACAAGGTACTATTCAAGAGTTCATAAGGAGAAGAGAATGTTGTTAAATTAATCGAAAAAAATATTGTCAAAAAAATATTCAACGAATTCAAAGAAAGCTTCACAGCTGACTGCGCTAAGTTACGTTCCAAAGAGTCAATCGGAGATGAAGATTAGATATCGGAAATTATAGGACGAATGTGGAAATTATAAAAAAGCTTTTGGGCTTTCATCGTGCCAGAAAATTATTAGAGAATTCTTCCTCGTGATCAGCTGAGATTTTCTTTTAAAGATGCAGAGCAACATTCTCTGCGAAACTTAAAAATAAAAAAATCACCGTGTTTCCTTGACACGACGGAAGTTAAAAAACTTATCATGAATGTTATGTTGTATGTATGTTGGGTATTCAGCCCGAAGGCTGGTTTGATCCTTTGCAGCTCCGCCAAGAGCTGTCATAAATAGCCTAGGCGTCACTGAAGAGGCGTACTAGGGAAATGAGGAGTGAGGTAGTTTCCCGTTGCTTTCCTCACCGAGCCAGCCGTTACTATTACATATCAGTCTGCCAATCCCACTGAAATGCATGCACCAACCGACCCTATGAGCGATATTTTCACACCATTCATAACAGGGACTGGCTGCATAAGGAATGGTATTACTAGCATCACTCATACCTCAGTCACTTTCATATTGTCAAAGCCAAGGATGAGACTGAGATAGGTCAATGAAAGTAACAAATTTGATATAGCCCATACCAGAAGACATAGTGCACTGTAAATACTACATCTCGCCAGCAAAGGCATAAACTTATCATATCTACAATTACTTATCATACCTACAATTACGCGCCATGAGGGCATCAATCTAAGTATAGGACGACCAAGCGAGTTGGCAGTGAAGTTACGGACGCATTGCTGTGAGCTTGCATTCCGGAAATAGTGGTTTCGAACCCCACTGTAGGCAGCCCTGAAGATGGTTTTGCGCTGTTTTCCATTTTCGAAACTTAATGAAGGCCACAGCCGGTTCCTTCCCACTCCTAGCCCTTTTCTATTCCATTATCCCCGTAAGAACTGTCTGTGTCGGTGCGACGTAAAGTAATAAATAAATAAATAAATAAATAAATAAATAAATAAATAAATAAATAAATAAATAAATAAATAAATAATGTTTCACTATAATTTTACGGGACTTGTTCACACTTGTATGAGAGCACTTTGGGTAATAAATTCAATTCAAAACTAAGTATCACCTATTGCGAAATTATTGAGGCACGGGTGGTCATAACGTCTAGAATGGCTGTGATTTTGGCATGGATCATATTTCAGCATCTCATTTCTGATACTCAGATCCACAAAATAATTAATAGTTTAGTTTACCGTACTTAAATGAGGTGGCTTTGAGGTCTGATTTGCCGATCCCGGCCCGGCAGAGGCGTTGTTTCAACCCTTGCTGCAAGTTTTGTATGAAACGACTTACTGTTCATTTTCTACTTCACGCGAATGCCAGGTGATATTCTTCTGAAAGAATGCCGCCGCTTTACTGCCGAACCCCATATCACTCTCATTCCTCACTCCACACAAGATCCTAGTTCTTGGTTGTCTAGGTGACAGATGTATCCCTTGTCCCTAGTTGTATCCTACAATTTGTGTTGAATTGTTGTTCACTCAGCTACTTATCGTGAAGTCACAGCACAAGGAGTCGCGTATGTTCCTCGGAAACATCTGTATACACGATTCGAAGTCGGATATTTTATCAAGCCGCTACCTTACCCATCCCTCCAATGTAGCTGAAAATCTGTCTAGAAAGTCATACTTGGAGAGACGAACGATATGATCGTGTATATTTGTGAGGGGTTTGTTTCTAACTACAGATATCCGCGTTAGTTTTGAACACGGCAGCAAATTGGGCGACTGCTGCATTGTACATTGCCGTATCTATATGCTTCCTGGTATGATAGAATTGGATATCACTGATTCAAACCCAAGTACTATCTCGAATAATAAAATAATTGTTTTATAGGAATTGTTTCAACAGAGGATAATTTCATCAATTTTTTTTTCTCAAAAGGAAAGAACTGAACATAATTTAGAGATGTTTCTCCTTTTTTAGCAGGTGTGAATGTTAAGTGACTACAGAGGCCGATTTTCGATAATGTGAATTCACGTCCCAGTGATTTTCATTACACGTCGTACCGTAGGTCCTGCACCTTATGAAATGATTGCCATCTGAAATCGAGAGAGTTGGTCGTGAGGTTAAGGTCGCCCAGCAGTGAGCTTGCGTTTGGGTGATAGTGGGTTCGAATCCCCCAGTCGGAAGCTCTGAAAATGGTTTTCCGTCTATTCCCATATTCACACCTGGCAAATACCGGGGTTGTACCTTCAGTAGGGCCAGTGGCCGCTATTTTCCCAATCCTAGCCCTTCCTCGTCCCTCCGTCGCCGAAAGTCCTCGAGGTATTAGAGCAATGTTAAAAACATCTACAGTTCTAGCTCATCAGGCAAAGAATTGAATGCAGAAAACATCCGAGGTATATGAGCTACGAATTTCAGGTAAATAAATTATAATAAAGTATGACAATATATTCTTTATTTATTCCTAAAAATTACAATCCTGTTCTTAATCTTCGTTATCCGATCCATTAGATTAGCAGTTTGCCTATTTCTGCCACTACGAGCACTTATGTGAATGAATGTAGCATTTCACTTAAGCCGTTATAACTATATTCGGTGTAAACATTTTTCAAAAAATCATGGATATTGAACCAAGAAACACATTACAGAAGATTTATGTAAATAAGTTAGTTTGGATGGGATTTCAATAAAAAAAGAAAGCGAATAAAGAAACATGTGATTTTCGGCTTTTTTTTTCGAACTGCGTTTACACCGGAGGTGATTTTCGATTTTTTCATTTTGATAGAGTTGCCCAAAGTGACAATTTTAAAACTTTCAGAGCCTCCCAACCCTTCAACCTTTGGCAAAATTTAGGACACTTCTTAATGTTACGTTTTTCGTTGCATGAGGACCCGTACTGTAATTTATCTGATAAGAAATGATTTCAACATAAAACAGCATTTAAAACAGCAAAAATCGCCCCCCTTCGTCGTCCCTTCCACTACCCCTGGAGTGGTCGCAATGGGTCTATGAGACCCGGGCGGACATACTTATTTGTGTTCCTGTTGTTGGAATGCACCGTGCGCTTCCCCATCCCTGGTAGTTTCTTGGCTCCCAACCTTCAACCGAACACATTAGCCCGCTCTCAGTTGCCTTGGAAATTTGGCGCATACAGGCTGTTCAGGGTCTCGCAGACCCGGTGCGACTGTTAACGTTGACTTTTTTTTGTCAAACTTCGCATTGTTTAGTACACTTTTTCTTCCGTGTAACAATGGATGAAGCTAACTCTGCATGGATTCGTTCCATATTGGAGGAATCTGAAGATGAAGAAGCTCTTAGTAATTTCTGCCCGACAAACAAAGAGGAGGACATCCTTCACCTGCCCCGAGGGCCAAAATTTCATTTGCGGAGAACATGGACAATTTGTCTGCAGAATGTGCATAGGAATTGATTAAAGTTATGTTTTCCTGTACTTAGGTGTGTTTCTAAAACTAATTTGATTTTGATGTCATGAATTATGTTACATAATTCACACATACCTAAAAAAATCCCTATTTTGTACCAGTAGTTCAAGTGTGAAATTCTGAAAAATATGTTTTATTAAGACTGTGTAGAAAATAGATGAAAGTGTTGCTTTCTGCATGTAGATGCAGGAAAAAGTGAAAAAAAATATGTGAAATACATTTTACTGTTACCATGCTTTATCTTTCACAAGTTCACAGAAAACAATCAGTTTTTCAGTGTAATCATTAAAATAAATTTTTGGTTAAGAAACGGGATAGTTAAATATTGTAGTCATGTAAACTGCATTAAAATAAACGAAATAATGTCCTATAATACTGTAATTGGAAATAAAGTATAAAAATCTAATAGTAAAACTCTGAGAAAAAATGGGTCTGAGAGACCCGGTGCGACCATTAATATTGACAAAACCCATGCGACCACTCCAGGGCTACATAAGGCATGGATATTCGCTCAAGTGGTCATCGAAATGATTTGCACACTGCATGCTGAAGTAGACAGTAGTACTTTCTCAACAATCGTAATTGATTATAACGGGGAAGAAACAGAAAGCGAGAATGAAGTGCTTACTTACATTATCTGCCACGTTTTGTCCTTTCGTGAGCTTCATTCTGTCGTCAGCCTATTACGAAATTCCAAGCGATGACAATGGCTGTGCTGAGGAATGTGAATTCAATACGTAGAAAAGGGCAGAAAATATGCAGCTCCTCCTACCGTCCTTATTACTTTGTACCCTCAGGACAGTATCGTGGGAGTAAAATTGGAATTTTGTTAATATACCACGTTATTAAGGTTACGTATGGGAAATCTGTCAAAAAAACTTCGTCGGAACTAATATCAGGTAAGTATTATGTAACTGACACGAGAATCTAAAAATATTCCCGTATATTAAGCAGACGTCCGCCGCTGTGGTGTAGTGGTTAGTGTGATTACCTGGCACCCCATGAGTCCCGAGTTCGATTACCGGTTCTGCCTCGAAAATTGAAAAGTGTTTCGAGGGCTCGAGAAAGGTCCACTGACCCCTGGACGTCAACTGACTAGATTTGGGGCGGGGGGGGTCCATTCCCACACCAGCCATCCTCGAAGTGGTTTTCCGTGATTTCCCACTTCTTCAGGCAAATGCCGGCATGGTACCTAAATTCCAGGACCTCTTCCTTGTAAATCCCTTCCAATCTTACCATCCCCCCACAAGGCCCCCGTTCAGAATAGCAGGCGAGGTCGTCTGGGGGACGTACTGGTCCTATTTCCCATTTGTATCCACCGACCCAAACTCTCATGCTCCACTTCAATTTTTATCAACTGTGCCGAATGTTGAAGGGCTAAAGGGCCCAGAAAGGTTTCAAATTGTGAATCTTGAATAGTTGTATAAAACTTTAAAAAATATATTCGAAGATCACTTCCGACCCGAATGCAGTTCCGGAAAGACAGCCGCTTGTTTCTTTACTTCTTTCTTTTTGATTCAGATCCTAACCAAAATAACTTACTTACATAATTATTTCTGTAGTGTATTCCTTGGTTCAATACCCTCAGTTCTTTTATAATTTTTTGAAAACTTTCCACACTGAATGTAGTTATAAGGGCTTAAGCGAAACTCTGCATTGACTCACATTAGCACTAGTAGTGGTAAAAAAAGGCAAACTGCTAATCTAATCGACCGGATAACGATGATTAAGAACAGGATTGTAATTTTAGTACTAATTAAAGAATATATTCTCATATTTGATTACATTTTATTTACGTAGAATTCGTAGTTCATAACCCTTGGATGTTTTCAACATAGGGTTGCTTGCCTGATGGGCTATAACTGTGGATTTTTAAATATGAATAATATATCCACTTGCAATTCTAATGGCTGAGCCTGGGCATTGGTCTTGCTTTATCAGACAGCGTTGGATGGTGCAAGGACCTAGGGTATCCACAGCAGAGTGTTGGTCTCTGGATCCCAAGATTGCGGCTTTAAACCCAGCAGAGGTTATCCGATCTTTGAAGGGCATGGTACTCCACTCCATGTCGTACGACGTCGGCATGCAAAAGAACTCCGGTGACACATCTAATGTTTACCCAGTAAAATTAATTAAGAAATGAGTTATCCTTATCATTTGTTAGAGGAAAATGGAGCGTCGAGGTTAACGCACAGGCAACCTGAATACGTCAGATTAAAATGCATGCACACGATAGTGAAGACCATAAATTATTATCATCACCATCATCTTCATCGTGATCTATATACCTACTCGTACATTGTGTCGAATATGCGTCTGCAGCTCATTAAGATATTTATTAAGTTATCGTAACGACCTTCCACGTGGTAACTATGAAGGGGAGTCGGAAAGCAAAAAAAAATTTAAATGACTTTTTCCAAATGATCCCTCATTCAATTATTTGGACTCTGCTGATTAAAATGGTGTATAATTTATTTTAATACGACACATGGAAGCATTCTGAAGAAATATTTAAAAATATCAATGCCTAAGTGTCAAATTGGGCAACTTAAACATGTTTCATTTTGAAAATATAAATATCTGGAACCTTTTAATCTAGAAGGCTGTGATTTTCACTGTTCTATTCCTGAATGTTATGCGTAGAGGTTTCCGCAACTGCCATAGCAAACATTTCAATAGTTTCGATTAAATAGAGTTGCATTTTAGGCACTGTTGTGTGTAAATGTGTGAGAGAACATTATGTTTTACTTTGAAATCATATTCTGAAAAATGACTTTTGTCCACACGTTTGACCCATTATCTCAGCAACTACACTGGATAGGCAGTTCATTGTTTGCAGAGAGTCACATTGTGCCATGATACAGCTACTGAATCAGATAAAAGCACTTCACATGTATAGTTTCAGATTTACATATATTTATAATGACATTTTTTGTAAAAAAATTTGGAACTTATTAAACAAATTCACAACTTTAAAATAGTTTGCACCAACCATTCTATCCTGGTTCAGTACTTATAGAAAGGGTGTAAATATAAGTAGAGAAAATATAAAAGCTCTAAACTTAATACTTTATGAGATAACGGGGCATCTTTTCTGTCAAATTAACATTATCAAGATAGGGCTTTCCGACTCCCCTTAGTAGAATACAGTATCTCGTCGTTGCGCCTCGAAATACCCTTATGTGACAATATCGAGGGGAGAAATACTGCTCCGCAGCACACGTATCACTTAGAACGAACATTCGTTGATACAGTTCATGCAATACTGAACCGTAGATGACAGAACATTTCCCGTCAGAGTTCCAAGCTGAATGATTATAACGTAGCGGTTTTTTAGACGCAACGATGATTTGTAGTATATATTTTTAGTGATATACATGGACATCACTGATTTATCTCAAATGAAATTCGTAATTCTTTCATCTCTGCTCACTGGATTTTTATGTTCTTTGTGAAGGATATACGCAAAATTAACCACAATCAAACTCGCAGCCGATGTGGGTAATTGTAGTTAATACGAATTTCTGAAGCGTAATGGGACCATCACCAGTGAAATTATTAAAGTCATTTAATTATCCTAGCTTCTCCCCTGCGTTAAGTGTAATTAAATTATTCGTGGTGAAGACATTCATATTCCAGCAAAAAGGAGAATATCACCGTTTTTGAGAGATTGTTCTTTCCATGTAATTAAATGTTCCTTCATAACATATTATAAGTTAGTCCGGTGAACTTTCAGAAATGTTTTGAACTTCCAAGTGTGTATTATAAGCCATTATTTACCAACGAATCATGCAGCACATGCTAACTGAATGTTTGAGAGCGTACAGAGGAGAATGGATCGACTTAATTTTGGTGGCATCAGATGCAGTCCGACGGATGCACTCAGAATGTAAATATTGTAAATTATTGCATTCATTCTTTTTTTATTGATGACTTTCTGTACATGGCGAGGCTCAGACTATGAACCCTGCTATTGTGTTAAACCATATAATTATACACGTGCATAAACATAATATATTGAGCATTGCAACTACTTAAAATTAAAAATAAATTTAATATAATTTAAAGCAGAGGTAAAAGGTAATTTAAGTAAATTTGAAATGATCATAGAGACTAATTTTAAAATGATTAAAGTGATTAAAAGTTAAATCTTTAAATATTTAAAATATGTTACTAACCTTACATTTACATAATACGTATGCATTTACTAATCTGACTTGCTTCTTCGTTTCACTAATATCAATATAGTTGCAACTTCCAACGTTTTCTTCAGAATAGCCTTACGTTACATATGTCTCTAATTTCAGCCGGTATAGAATTCAAGGGAGAGCATCCGTGGCTCAGACGGCAGCATGCGGCCTTTCTCCGCTGGGTTGCG
Organism: Anabrus simplex; assembly: GCF_040414725.1. Taxonomy (NCBI): domain Eukaryota; kingdom Metazoa; phylum Arthropoda; class Insecta; order Orthoptera; family Tettigoniidae; genus Anabrus; species Anabrus simplex. The sequence goes on along the minus strand of NC_090270.1, from coordinate 98,819,231 downwards.
TGGTTCAAATCCCGGTCACTCCATGTGAGATGTGTGCTGGACAAAGCGGAGGCGGGACAGGTTTTTCTCCGGGTACTCCGGTTTTCGCCGTCATATTTCATTCCAGCAACACTCTCCAATATCATTTCATTTCATCTGACATTCATTAATCATTACCCCAGAGGAGCGCGACAGGCTTCGGCAGCCGGCACAATTCCTATTCTCGCCGCTAGGTGGGGCCTTCATTCATTCCATTCCTGACCCGGTCGAATGACTGGAAACAGGCTGTGGATTTCCATTTCATTGAATTCCAGGAACGTATGGTTACCGGTGCAAATGAGTTGTTACACATACTGCTGTGACGAGTGATAGTTATGTGATAGCTTTAAATATTTTCCTTTTCTTTGGGAATCCTGATGTTTGCTTTAACGCCTACAGCCTACAGCTTTACAACCTATGACATCATGTTCATGTTTCCTTAACGTTTCTTCAATACTAGAGGTTGTAACTCTATATGTCTCCGTGGTGCTTCCAAATACCATTTTATATTTAGCTCTGTAAAATCACAGAATGCAGCTTCGAACCCCACTGTCGGCAGCCCTGAAGGTGGTTTACCATGCTTTCTCATTTGTTCGCCGGACAAATGCTGGGGCTGTACTTTAATTAAGGCCGTAGTCACTTCCTTTCTACTCCTAGCCCTTTCCTATCCCATCTTCGCCATAATACCTATCTGTGTCGGTGCGAGGTAAAGCGAATTTTGAAAAAGAGGTGTCACAGAAGGCAGAAACAATAAGGTCGTGTTTTAGTGGTACACTCTGCAGTACTTAATGATGGCATTACAGAACTTTTATATGAACTTATTCAGTTTTGCGGGACCGTTGCCCGCTAATTTCTTGTTGAAACCGAAGCTCGCGGACGTTAATTTTTGCTTTTAAAATGCTCATTTTATGGACTGGAATTAGAACGGCGGCTGCCTTGAGCGAGACCGTGACAAATATGACTCCACTATCGTGTTACTACTGCTGAAATGAAATTGGCGAAAAAGGTTCTGAAGAACCTCTGCTTAAAACTGTAACCACATGGTAACAGAATATATGTATTACTTATTATTATTATTATTATTATTATTATTATTATTATTATTATTATTATTATTATTATTATTATTATTATTATTCGCAGAATTCAAAGGAAGGGCAACTGATAACTGTCAAAAACATTTTGCAAGTGTTTTAACGCGCACTAATACATCGAAGGTTTTCGGCGACGAAGGAATGTGGAAGGGATGGGGGCAGTAAAGGAGCAGCCATGGCCTTAATTAAGGTACAACCCCTGAATTTGTCTGGTATGAAAATGGGAAAGTACGGAACACTAAATTCAAGACTGACAAATATTTGCTTTGAGCCGACCACCTGCCAAATGGAAGGTTAAGCGAACCGCGTAGCCAACTCGCTCAGTCGAAAAAAATTATAAAAAGATGATTTTTTGTTCGATTCTTCACATATCAAAGAAGTACTTGAAATTCTAAACAATTTGGACATATCATTAAGAGAGCTCAACTTGTGCCAGCACTAGAGGCTCAGGTGGCAGACAGTCTCCCCAAACCCAAGTTGGCGGATTCAGTCTTGGTTGAGTTGGATTGCATTGTAAGGAGCTGAAATACATCAGTCTCGTTTCAATAGACTTACCGGCCCGTAAAAGAATTCCTTCGTGTGACAAAACTTCGACACATATCGTCTTCGAAAACTAAAAATAGTTGGTGGAACGTAAAACTAATAACATTATTATTAACCTCCAACCTGTGTATTTTCTTGGTTCTGTTACAATTGCAATGAGTTCAAAATTAACAATTTCGAGGAACAGAGATAGAGTTGAACGATTTTTCTGACATATTCAAGGCTTGACATTTTCTTTCCTCCGAGAAAGTTGTCTGCGCAATTCGGGTCACATAGCTGTGAGTATGCATTCGGGAGCTGGTGGATTCGATCCCCACCGTTGGCAGCACTGAACTTAGTTTTCCGTGGTTTTCAATTTTCACAGCATTTTGTACCTTCCTCGATTCTATTTTCGTGTTCTTACGTCGGCGAAAGCTTTCCATGAGTTAGTGCGACATTAAACCAGTACCAAAAATATCCCCTTCGGTTTATTTTAACGGGGTTCATTTTGTGAACTATATCTCACATTTCTGTAGTGGTTAGTGGTGTTGTGTGTAAATAAAGATGTATATTAAGGTGATCAATAACACCCAGCCCCGATCCAGAGGAAACGCCCAAAAATAATTAATATTCCCTTCCTGGCCGTGGTTCGAACCCGGGACCCTCTGAATCGAAGGCCATCAGAGAAATTAACCTATCGTGGCTAAAATCCCGACCTGACCGAGAATAGAAACTCTGACCCTTCAAATTTGCGATTTTGACCATTTAAACACGAATCCTGTCAACCTGCGCATGATTTGATAACATTTTAGCATGTTTGTTTGGAATGTTTTTATATATGTAGGACAGAAATGCGGAACTGTTCACAACTCCTAATAGGTTGTGCTAAATCGGACATTTTCGTGGTCTGTTTACAATCATTCTACGCTGAGTGAACCAGTTAAGTGTGCTGCTGTAGAGATTAGTGCAACTTTCCACTGTTGAAGTGTGTGGTCCGGTCACAGCGCAGTGCTCGAGGCTCGAGAGCTTTTCTCATGGCTTAAAGCAGCACCTACTTCCAGCAACAATATATTTTATCGTTCGAAAAAATCGTGACTCTTCTACCCATCTGTTCTGTGGTCGAGTTTCTTGTGCGCTGCAACGTGATGCGGTTCATCGAACTACTTCAGAAACCGTTCGAGAGCACATTCAGGTGTCGACAACATGCCGTCTCTTGGTGAATTAAATTCGTGTGCCACAGTGACCGGTGGGTCTCACCACCCAGACAGCATGACCTACATCTTTGTAATTACTCTGAGGAATTTACAGAGAGTAAATAGGTGTGTAGTTACTGTATATATTGAACATTCCTTAGTAGTGACGTAACATAAAACCGCTTAGTCTTGAAAGATTTGCGCCCATAATATATATTTTTTTACAATTGGCTTTACGTCGCACCGACACAGATAGGTCTTATGGCGACGATGGGATAGGAAAGTTCTAGGAGTGAGAAGGAAGCGGCTGTGGCCTTAATTAAGGTACAGCCTCAGCACTTACCTGGTGTGAAAATAGGAAACCACGGAAAACCATCTTCAGGGCTGCCGACAGTGGAGTTCGAACCCACTATCTCCCGGGTGCAAGGTCACAGCTGCGCGGCCCTAACCGCACGGCAGACTCGCCCGGTCCATAATATTTTATAGACCATAGTGTAGGGTAGCTTCTCGCCTAAATGACTTCCACGAATTTCAGAGTAATCTGAGTGATCAGAATGGAGTACACTCAAATTAAGATAACATAGTTGAGTACAGACGTCGATTTAAATTTCACTCTTGGTTATATTGGACGTAGATTCCAGAGTTTCTGTGGCATCTTCAACAGGTGAATATAGTACGATGATCATCTTTCTCCTCAAACCTAGCCGCAAATAATTATCAATATGTACACCAGAACCGACATCAGATTGGTTATAGGCTAAGATATAAACAAATAATGACGATAATAATAATAATAATAATAATAATAATAATAATAATAATAATCCCAATCTTTCTCCAAATTCTTTGTGGTCATAATGCTGGTTTGGCCCATATTCACGGGCGGATGTCCTTCCACTAAACCTATGTGGAGGGATGCATTCACTATAATACGTTCCTGTGGTGGTTGGTATGCATTGACCCGGCCTGGAATCGAACTTGGAGCCCAATGTGTCTTGTATACAGCATCTTGCCCATTCAGCCATGGGTTTTTATTGTTATTATCATTATTATTATTTTTGTTATTATCTCATTAACAAACACTGGTACGGTACCTCTTACAAGTGTCGTTCCTCATAACGCTATGCCTGCCCATATTTTCCCCAAGCAATTAGTTTGCTAGTCATTTCTCTAAGATCCTCAGTGACTTCCAAGCTCATTTGCTCCTACGGATGTAATATTCTTGCCACTACTTATCTCGACTTCCTGATGTAAAATATCCCGCAGGTCCTTCCGGGAGAACCAACTACGTCTTTACAGACTAAGCTAGGCAGTCCCCGAGAAATATATTGTATGATAATAATTTCATGAGTTATTGTATAACTAATCCTTCTTCGACCCTTCTTTACCCCTAGTGGTATTACACATGTGAACATGGTCCAGTTTTACGACAAGATGCCCCTCCTGGCGAAAATCCTACTTGGAGGGATTTATTCACTTATTGCATGCTTCGGTGGTGGCAAATATGTTTGTATGTGTGTGTGTATGTATGTATGTATGTATGTATGTATGTATGTATGTATGTATGTATGTATGTATGTATGTATGTATGTATGTATGTGTTGGTATTAAGACAAACACCCAGTTCGTGAGCCAGAGGAATGAGACATGGCTAAATTCCCCAGCATGACCAGGGTTCGAAAGAGGGACCCACTGAACCGAATGCCATTGATAATTCACGCAAGGAGTCAGACACTTATTGTATAACTAATATTACAATTCATTTCCACAGATCAGAATATCATTGTTCGACATCATCGTGCAAACTCTGGCACCCACTTATCACAAGGTTGTCACCATAGGCATTAAACCCCTTGCGAGTGTAGAGACTGTTTTCTGAGTGAATCAGTATTTCTGGTGCTGATTACGGGTTCTTGGATAACTAAAGGTACCAATTCTGGAATTACAGGTTCTGTTATTATGCTGTCTGTAGAACCTAGTGATTATTTCTTCCGTGATTTTCTTCATCTTTTCGATATCCTTTATCGAACACGTGCCTTCGTCTCTGTCTCTCATAATAATGATTTTCCCTCGCGGACATTCACATTACGTAGTTACCTCGGCCGACCAGACGCCACTCCCATTTTCCGATCTCTGTTTGGCATAATTTTCATATTAGAAATTATTTATTAATTTTTGTATTGCATGATTGTAGTGTGTATCCTCAATATATGGATTAGTATCCAACGTGTTCACTCTCTTTCTATCAATCCTTCACATTCTTATGAAAGTTTAATTTTAGTTTCTTAAGAGTTATTTTTTTATTATTATTTAGTCTTTTTTGGTAATGCTTAATACGAGATTTTACTGTTGCTTAATTTCATCACCTGTCCGAAATATTTCAAACTTCATAACTTCTTAACAGACTGCACAATTCAATGAAACGTGTAGTATCTACAAGCTATTATTCCATACTATAAAGAAAAGTACCTACCAGCCGTTACATTTATCGGAGTCAAAGTAGGCACGTTCGATCCTGGATCAGTGCGGTGGTATTCAAATACATCAAATACTTAAATGCTCAAAATGCTCAAATACATCAGCCTCCCCCGCCCCGTGTCGGTAGATTTAATAAAGAACTCCAGCGGAAAAATTTCCGGCATGTCGGCATCATCGAAAACCGTTAGTGTTTAGTGGGACGTAAGACCAATACCATTAAATTCGTATAAATACTGGGTAATTGGCCTTATAGTAGAGTCTAGAGGAATTATCGCCCATCATTTTGACCAATTCGGCAAAAATTTCGGCCTAGATAAGAAGGACATTGGAATCAGCACCCTGAAAGATTGCGTAACCATACTCGGAAAGCACTTGTATGGTGTAGGGCACATATTCTATGAATAATTCAATCATCATAAAACCATTTTGTTGTATGTTTTAATAGGGACGTTTTTTTATAAAGCTTTATGTATCAATTAATTATAAAAACGTTTTCATTTTTATATATTGTTTGCCTAACAGGCCAGCCGCATTATTTGGGGGTGGAGTCCTTTAAGTAAATAAAAACATGAATAAATAAATACATGTATTAATTAAATAAATGCAACTACTGTCAAGTACTTTTCCTGAACAAACTTTGGTTATATAGCTAAACCCTTATGATATTCTTCAAGTATACTGACTGATTACTGTGTCTTTACATATTAGTATTGTATATTGTAAAAGCTTATTGATTCTTGGGAAGTTGAAAGACAATGCATATGGAGTACAATGTCTAGACAGTGTACTACCGGTTGCCAAGATACTCTTGTTTTGCTTGTAGGGTGGGGAATGGCATGGTTATATAGGTCCATTGAACCTTAACATTAATCTTTCTCTTTTGCTACACAGCCTTAATTTATTCATCTGACTCTCATTAAAATGTTAGAATGCCTCGTTAATTTCTGCGAAAGAAGTTAAACTTGTCTACCATTCTGTGATGTTATCATAATGTTACAAGTATTTCTCACCGTCTGAGTAGAATGAAGCAGAAGTTGGTTTTAATCTTACTTTGTTACTCTTTAGGCTATTCGTTCGTGTAGATTTTTTGTTCCTTGCAGTCTTTGAAGAGTATCTTCATTCTAGGTGCCTCTCACCAAGCCATTTCAAAGTGGAGAGTAACTACGTAAACGCTCAAACACCATAATAGCCTATTGACTCTAAATAATTTAATAAATATGAAAGATTGTATCATACTAATGAGTTCAGTCTTTGAAGGCGAGATCTGGAATCCGCAGAGGGTTAAATATTTCTCACGGGAAAATTGTCTCTATTTAAGCTTATACTATTCTTAGAGGAATATTGTTCACTTTTGTTCTATGTATTCGAACTAGGCTCTTAGAATATCTTCAGTAATAGTGCTTCGTGTAATTAAGATTATAGAAAATTTGTATAGAGTGTTAGGGGTTCTGTTGTTGCATTTTTAATTATTTTTCAAAGGAAATTGCCTCAACTACTGTAAATTGTAATTTACGGATATTTTTATACAAAACTGTTTTAATTCTATTGAGCTATTGTAAAATGTGGAATTTGAGAATTCTATTAGGAGTATGAACATTTCTTTTACTATACGTAACTATGTACAATACAGTAAGTAGTTGAGATCCAACATTTGTAGTTACCAAGAGAAAAATTCATTGTATTTCATATTTCAATATATACTGGTATAGACCCCAAAATGACAGATTAACCGAGCAAGTTGGCGTGCGGTTAGGGACGCGCAGCTGAGCTTGCATTCTGGAGATAGTTTGTTCGAATCCCACTGTCAGCAGTCCTGAAGATAGTTTTCCGTGGTCTCCTATTTTTTCACCAGGAGAATGGGACTGTACGCCATAAGACCTATCTCTGTTGGTGCGACGTAAAGCCAATTGTATAAGAAATGACAGTCATTGATTCCGGGACTTACAGTCCTATAATCCTACAAGAATTAAGAACTATAAGGACTGAAACGTGTGGTACCACTCCACGCCTGACTTTCTTATTCAATAATTACTTCTTGCATGACGAAGTTAGGAGATCCATTTAATTCAGTTATTAGGTATTTTAAGACGTTACCACCAGCAATTTATTCTTTGTCTTCCTGGCCTTTCCCCAATCACTTAGGGTCAGCGGTTTGAATTGATTTAGCCAAGATTTACCGTCGGATACCTTTCCTGCTGCCAGGGTATATGGAGAGATTAATTTAATATTACCTGTTTCTGTGCTTTCTTGTCGTGCTATTTGTACGTATTTGAGGATGGTATTAAAATGGACACAAAAATCCAGCTCCCGAGCTACAGGAATCAACCAAACGCAATAGGAAACGAGCTCCAGGCCGTCTGAATCGAAGGCCAGTACGCTGACCATTTAGCCAAAGTACCGGACCACTACCACCATTTCCACTCCAACTCCAAGGAAATTTTAGGATGGGATCTTATTTTGTGACAGTGGGGATATTGCTTCGTTTCTATTTCGGGCAGGTTCCTCATCAGAATAAATTTACAATCCCTGCAATAGCACAGTGGAAGCAGATGTCGTGTACATTCAATATAGGTTTCCTGTGGATTATTTAGGATCTGTTTTATACAGATTTTGGACAACAGATTACAAAATACGGCGCTGGAATTACAAATAATAATAATAATAATAATAATAATAATAATAATAATAATACATCACACTAACTGCTTTTGACGGTTTTCTGAGACGCCATGGTGGCGGAAATATGTCACTCAGGAGTTCTTTGTATAATTTGTTTTACGTCACACCGACACAAATAGGTCTTATGGTGACGATGGGATGGGAAAGGCCTAGGCGCGGAAAGGAAGCGGCCAATGCCTTCATTAAGGTACAGCCCCAGTATTTCCCTGGTGCAAAAATGGGAAACCACGGAAAACCATCTTCAGAGCTACCGACAGTGTGGTTTGAACCCACGCCGTTAACCGCACGGCCAACTCGCCCTGTAAGAGTTCTTTTACGTGCCAGGAAATCTACCGATACGACGATGATGTATTTGAGCACATTCAAATTCCACCCGACTGAACCAGGGTCGAACCTGATAAGTTGGGGTCTGAAGGCCTGCGCCTCAACCGCCTGAGCCACTCAGCCCGACGAATTACAAGTAGAATACTATCACAGGGATTGCCTTCAAGGGAAGTGGAAATTCACGGCAAGATTCATAATGGTGATTATGGTAATTTTGATAGTTGTGGCCGTTGTATTCTCTCCACCTCTTTACCTCACTTTTCTTTTCTTCTTCCTCGCTTTTGAGTTACCTGAGGGCGGTAATTTGTAAGGTTTTATCCTAGCTTTACAGCCGAATGCCTTTTATGACGCCAACCCCATACAGAGTGATGCTTCCTGATATTACTCACAAGAGAAAATAAAGAATTTGGTTTCTCTAAATTTGAGGGTTTTGGCTAAGGAAAAGGAAGAACTTGATAGGTGGATGAGTGATGGGTTCACTAGGTCTCAATAAACATTATACTGTAAGGGCGATGGTTGAGAGCAAGAATTGACCAAAGGATGTCATACAATAAATATGAGAAGGGACTGGCACTAGTAAGTATAGGCAGAGCAAGAAACAAGAGGGGTCACCATTTCATGCCCCGCATGTCTCAAGTCCCTGGTTGTTCGCGACAGCCTGTCAGAACTTTGAGCACTCCGAATATAGAAATTAGAATTATCACAGCATAATCATTCATAAATACAGCTAAAATAGTCAGTCAGCTTATCGATAAAGTCCTATTCGTACATCAGTTAGAATTCAGCGCACCATCAATAGCTGAAGTGTTGCCTATACACCAGGCAAGATCTTACTTTTGACAAATACTATACATTATTTCAAAAATTCTCCAAGGACTTGTTCTCTTTAACGCATTGTAGTAGTTAGAGGGTGGTACGAATTTTCCACGGTAGACGGTTTCCTTGTTAGATTTTCTGAGCCAACCGGTGCGGTTTGAGATCTCGTGTGTACCCAATACTTTACGGAAACATTATCTTAACGAAGACAGCCATGCTCGAGGAAACTCGGGGAAGGGAGTTAGGTTCCACCAACCGTGACCTCAACGCTGTTAGACAAAGGCAGAAGTTGTGATGTTATCGTGTTGTACATTGCTAAGGAGGGCTCAAGTTAAACAAAAGCTTGGAACATCCTGGACTGTCCAGTGCCTGCCCTGTAACAGCTCCCTGCACTTCTAAAAGTAGCGATTATCTACGCTCTTATGTGTCTAGAAATACCCAAGAACGTTGCGTTATTTCTATATGATTGTAATAATAATAATAATAATAATAATAATTATTATTATTATTATTCTACATTCTAAACAAGAAAACTGAGGGAGTTTGGTTTATCGAAGTGGAGGAGGATTTGCAAGAAGTAGGTATCATAAGTGAACGTCTACCCTCAGTAAGAAACATGAAGTACATCAAACTTTCCAGGGGAAGCCCAAGCTGAAAACAGACTCGACGTGGTCTGAAAAAAAGAAATGATGTCCACCAAGTACTCTTCTTTCTTACCATACCTGTGGGGTCGCGGTTACGAACTTTGGATTTGGACCTGTTTTACGTCCGGATGACCTTCCTAACGCTACCCCATGTGGAGGGATGTAATTAATATTGCGTGCTTTGTGGTGGTTGATAGTGTGGTGTATTGTCTAAATTTGAAGAGGAGAGTGTTGGGACATACACATATCCCAGTTCCCGAGTCTGAATAATTAATCAGACGCGATTAAAATCCCCGATCCCGCCGGAAATCGAACCCGTGACCCTCTGAACCGAAAGCCTCAACATTGACAATTCAGCCAAGGAGTCGGACAAGATACCCATAGAGAACGCGTACATGAATGGTGGAGAAACATTGAAGCTCAAGGAAGTAAGCGGTTGGAATAGCGTTGTCAATATCTGGGCAAAAGCATTGAATTAAATTTAAATAAATAAATACATATTCTATTTCTTGGTTTTTCGTCGTCTTATCTTTTCCTAACTTCTTCAGGTTACCGATATTTATTGGTTATCCCAGCCTTACAGCCGGTTCTATTCCGAACGCCAAACCTGTATGTGTGGAGGGAAGTGCAACGAAGAAATTGAAAGACTCTTCAGATCGGTGCTTCCAAACTGGATGTCGCGACATCGTGTGGTGTCGCCTGAAAGTTCATGGAGTATCGCGAACTCTCCAATATGTTTATATGCATATATATTTGGATAATTTTCTGCTATTAACTTGTGAGGGAAAATACTTCTGAAATGAAGAAAGAAAGTACCTGAATAATAATAATAATAATAATAATAATAATAATAATAATAATAATAATAATAATAAACATTAAAACTGTTATTACCTTTACGTCCCTCTTACTACTTTATAGTTTTCGGAGACGCCGAGGTGTCGGAATTTAGCCCCGCAGGAGTTCTTTAGCATGCCAGTAAATCTACCGACACAAGGCTGACGTACTTGAGCACCTTCAGATACCACCGGACTGAGCCAGGATCGAATCTGCCAAGTTGGGTTCAGAAGGCCAGCGCCTCAAGCGTCTGAACCACTCAGCCCGGCACATCTTAGCCATGTTAACTCTGAGAGTGAAAGACTAAATATACCTCACTTCGCTTTAATGGAAAAAGGAAAACATTTTTAATTTACAGCTATCTAATATAATATCTGACTAATAGCTTTAAATTACGTCTTTTGTTTCTTTCGCCAAATTTACTTTCAAGATCTGAACACATATGCTTATGACTTGATGAGCAGTACGTTTGATTAACCATAAGTCAGCAGGTGTTTTGCCGGGTAGAAGAAGAAAAAAAATATGAAGAATCGGCAGAGCTTAAGAATGGTAAAATCTTGAAGTTAGAATACCAAGGAGATGATCTAGAAAATTTCTGGATTTCATTTCAAGAAAGATGTCCAGATCTGGCTAAACTGGCTGTTGTTGTTATGATGCAGATTGTGACTACATGTAGAATTTTCTATGATGACCAATATGAAAACAGTCAAATATGGCAGTTTAACACGTTGAGTGCCAGACCGAATTTCATAGGACTGCTGTCTAGTGCCGTGAGCTAATAACATCGAGTTACTCCCTGGTGCCAAAACGTTCACAGGCTTAACCAAGCAAATGATCGCTGAAATGAGGATGTATTTATGATATATTACGTCAACTTATTATGTATATTAGGTAAAATATTGCGACCCCATATGGGGTCGCATTGGTCATTGCGAATTGTACACGAACACGCGCCCCCATATGGGGTCGTACTTATACAGTAGTTACTGTCCCGACGCTCGGTCATACTTACCTTTTCCTTTGCAGGGACGCGTTACACGCTGTTAACTATGAGAGATATGTTAGCTTGTTCATACTGGGGCCGTAAAAATGTAGGATCCCAGATTTTAGGTCAGGAAATGTTTGTAAATGGCGATCTTCCGATTTTAGGTTAGGAAATTTTCGTATAAAATGTTGTTATATAAAGCAGTGAAAATCATGTAAATTTGGTTAATTAGGATGTAGTAGAATATTATTATAAGAATAATTATTAGTTACTGAATATTGAATAAGTATGTAATTTTATTTGTATAACATTTAATTTGAGTGAGAGAAACCCAGCAGCGATGATAGTGCAACATGGGAAACCAGTGACTATATCGTTGAAGACGGTCATAATTGTTGCAACAGCTGGCTTGGAAACCCGGAATACAGCGGCGATATGTATGCTGAAGACTGTAATTTATCAATATGGATGAACATGCGAAATCGCTATTTGCTCTGTACTGAGTTCAAAATTAATGTAACTATATACTACGTTTGCAACATTGTCTGACTTGTTCGATATATCGTCCAGACTATCTGCACTAAGTATTTTACTGCTCGATTTACTAGTAACGACTTAAAAAAGAAAAGGAAATTCGCAGCACTGCTCAATTACATAAACAATCCGTGCGCGAGATAGACAATGACTTTTTCACCCTATATAGCACTCTTGACGTACCCATATGGGGTCGCGCCAAAACAGGAATTGAAGAATGGAAGGTGAACTATGCACGTACTTAAATAGACAACCAGCAGATGGCAGGAAGAGAACTTATTCAGCTTCGAATCACATACTTACTGCGCACCCATATGGGTTCGCACAGTTCTTGATTTAGAACGAACGTACGACCCCATATGGGGACGTGAAGTTCAAAAACTTGACTACTCTCACGTACCCATATGGGGTCGCTTGGCACTCAACGTGTTAAAAATGCTAGTTGAAGAAATACCAGTAAATAGATCTCATATTCCATAAAGCTTAAAAAAATGTGTAAGACTCGCCATGCCCACGTGAACTATTAAACGACAAAAACTGAGGATGAAGTCACGTGTTTGTTCTCATCCTCTTGGAATTGTATGTAAATCTATTTCTTTTAACTCATACGAAGTGTAAATAATGTGCAAATATGTCTGTGTTGTCATCTTATGAATGGTGCATAAGTGGCCTGTTAATGTGTAGGATACTTTCATCTGAGGGGTAGGGTGTTGCACATGATTTCACAGTTCAGGAAGGTGTTACCTGGAAATAAACGTGAAAAGCACTATCTTAGACCTTGCGAAAGAAATACGGAAGAGAAAGGGAGTTAACCAAGAGAATTCAGAGAGGGAAGGTGAATTTGAGAATTCGAGTACAAGTACAGTATGTGTAAGCGATAACAAAATCCTCTACGGGCCCTTTGATCATCAAATGGCGTTTCCAAGTTGTGAGCTCATGGATATTCTCCACTTTTATCCACCTTCTATGAAAGGTATGGGATACCGAGAATTTGTTTTATGCATACGCCTTGTAGTTGCTTACGTCGTTAGTACATTCCATGCCACTCTATCCTTTGCTAATCTTTTCATTTCTAACGTAATTGTACATGGTACAATCTATTTCATGCCTAGGTCTACTTCTGCTATTCCTAAAAGCACCTTTTGTTTACAGTGCACTATGTCTTGTTGTATGGACTATAACAAATTTGTTTCTTTCATTGATCTGTCTGTCTCATCTTTGGCTTTGACAATTTGAAAGTGACCGAGGAATGAGTGATGCTAGTAATGCCTCTCCTTATGCAGCCATTCCCTGTTATGAATGGTGTGAAAATGTCACTCATAGGGTAAGCTGGTGCATGGGTTTCACTGGGTTTGGCAGACTGAATATAATAGAAACTTATCGTTCACCACCTAATTAACAACAGTGTACATTTAATGAGGAGGAATCTCAACACTTTCTCTGTTCGCCATTTACAGTCAACGAGCTCCGACTGACCATTAAGAACTCCGCCAATACAGCACCGGGAATAGATGAGATCCGATACCCCATGTTAAAACACCTTCCTGACGAAACATTGCAGTTTTTCCTCTGGATTGTCAATGAACTTTGGTTTCAAAAATGCATACCTGAGTCATGGAAGACAGAAGTTCTAGTACCCATCCTCAAGCCACTAAAAGAGGCAGGCGATTCAGCAGGATATCGAACTATTGCCCTTTCTTCCTGCTTTGGAAAAACTGTGGAATGAATTATAAAAATCGCATGTAGTGGTGGCTAGAATCACAATCTCTGCTACCTTCTACTCAAAATGTATTCCGCAAGGGTCATGGCACGCATGATAATCATGCCATACTAACCAGAGCGATTCACACAGCTTTTGTAAATAAACACTACCTTTCTGTTCTCTTTTTGGACATATCAGCTGCGTACGAAATGTACGAATATCAATACTAATGGACAAGCTGATTGCTCTTGGATTGTATCCAACCTTTGTGTCAGGTATGTGTCAATTTTTGCATGTTAGATGGCTTAATTTTCGTCATAACCATAGATTTCTCCGACCACGACGATCGACCAAACGTCTCCCTCAAGGTGCAGTACTTAGTCCTCCACTATATACTTTTTATACCCGAGATTTGGAAAACATTCTGCCTCCTAGAGTCAGCCTTCTTCGGTATGCTGACGACGTATGCTTCTTTACTTCAGCGACGACAGTACCTGCTGCCAAGTGTCGTCTTGCAGATGCTATGCAGCATGTAAATCAGTGGTTACATCAACATGAGTTAGCCCTCTCTGCAAGTAAAACCTCGGCATAATATTCACAAAAATAAGAATTCAACGACCAATTTACAACTTCATCCTGGGATCACACAACATCTTGGTTCAATCACAAACCAAATTCCTCGGACTGGTTTAAGATTCCCGACCCACGGGGACTGCTCATATGCAACATATTATCGCCAAATTTGAACAAGGGATTAATACCTTACGCACATTGACTCGAACTTGGTGGGGAGCACATCCATCTATACTGTTAGTGCTATATTGCACGCTGATCCGTTCGAAGCTGGAATATGTAAGCATATTCTATTTTAGTGGAAATAAACGTCTACTAAGTAAACTGGATAGTCTTCAATTTCAGTGCATTTGCACTTGCCTTGTGGTTATGAAAACCACACCAACTAATGCTCTTCTATTAGAAGTCGCAGGAATGCCCTAGAAGAACCGTACGCAGTTTCTTTCAGATACATTCATATTAAAACAAACTCACACTAAACATTCAACAATTCTAACATCTCCTCAAACATTACAAGACTTAGCAGACGATCAAGAATCAAGGATATCTCCTGCTGCAAAGTGTTACGTATATAGACTCATTACTGACCCAACACTGTCAAAGAGTAGAGCAAACATATATGATTTCAGCACTGCATATGCCCTATGGAAATGA
Source organism: Anabrus simplex (assembly GCF_040414725.1). Classification (NCBI taxonomy): domain Eukaryota; kingdom Metazoa; phylum Arthropoda; class Insecta; order Orthoptera; family Tettigoniidae; genus Anabrus; species Anabrus simplex. The sequence continues at coordinate 98,804,178 of NC_090270.1, read as the reverse complement.
ATAGATCACTAACATATCTACAAAAAGATCGCAGCTTGGCGCAGTTATGTCAAGATTATTTGACTCTCCGGTATCCTTCGTCTGTTAAAATTTATACTGATGGCTCCAAAATACCAATAAGCGGCGTAGGATGTACATTCTATTGTCCTGATCAAAATGAAGCCCAAGGTTTTCGTTTACCAGAATATTATTTATATCTATGCAGCAGAAGCTATTGCCATTATAGAAGCGCTCAAATATGCCAGGCGATTGTACCGTAAGAGTATCACTATCCTTACCGATTCACTGAGCGTCTTTTCCATACTATCTACACCGCTTATCCTCCAGAAACCCAATATCCACCACGTCAGTATTATTAAAAATCACATGAAGTCCAAAAGACGCGGTTCGAGAGTAAACTTCGTGTGGGTTTCAGCCCACATCGGGATACTACATAATGAATATATAGATGCCTTAGCGAAAGAAGCATGTGTCAGTGGACAGGTCATGAATACTCCCAGCAACTTCGTGGATTATACAGTGGTTGTATAAAGAAAGAGCCTATAGTCAGTGGACTAAGAATTCGGAGGAAACAAAGAGCCACAAAGATAAATTTTACTCAACGATCGAACAAAATCCCCCGCGACGTCCTTGGTTCACACAATGGAACACTCAATGATGATTCTTCTCGACAATCAATGCGATTCAATCACGGAAATTTTAGAAGTCACCTTTATCGCAACAATGTAGTGGATTCACCATACTGTTCCTATGATGGTCAGTCGATTCAGGACCTAAACCGTCTCTTGTTTTGCATGTGCTCATTCCTACCAATAGCAAAATATGTTGATTACAGCTCTGCTTCACGCTAAGCAACAGTTACCAAGTAAGTACACTACTGGCGACTAAAGACAAAAGAAGTGAAAACTATTATTATGAACTATGTACCAAAAACTGCTGATTTTATATGGATATTTACGTGATTTTATTGTGTTGATGGGCAATGTATCTGTCTTTTTAAAATATATGTATCTATTGCAAACTGTGACAATAACTTGTAATAAGTTGTAAAGTTCAAACCAACATATTTTCATATCCAGATGGCTGTTTGGTCTGATACTGACCTAAAACCAAATATTAAAAAACTTATCGTTCGGTGAGGAAAGCAACGGGAAATATCACTCGTTACCTTAATATGCCTCTTAGGTGACGCATAGGCCATCTGCGATAGCTGATGGAAGAACTGATCAAGATTAAAACATATTTTCATTTCTTCACGAAATTTCACGATGTATGGCAATTATATGGGTTTGGAATTGTCGAAAACTTATTCGATAGGGTACAACGGCTTCTTTGTATTCTAAAAAATCGAAAATCATCAATGCCGAGCATCAAAAGGCTTATCAGGAAAATCTCAAAGTTAAAGCGCACGAGCGCCGTGAGGCGTGTTCGTGCAATAGCAGCCACAGCCTACCATACGCACTTCCCCAGTCATGGAAAATTAATTGGAACTCATGGTCTTGAAGTTTTGAACTTATTTAAAATTAAGAGCATTTTAACAAAATATTTTCAAACCAATACTTATTAGGTACTTAAGTTCGATAATTCCTACGTATTTTACGTCGAAAATTGAGGCCGTGACACCAACCAATCCCGTTCTATTTATTTTTCAGAATCCTATGCTTAACATGTTTCTTGGTCTAGTAGTTTTAGCTTGACTGAAATTGTACCATCGAATAGTTGGGTAGTAATTATTAATTGCTGCCGTAAAGACCGTATCTATTAAGGTAGGCCAAGCCTCTGTGTGATCGGAATATTGCAAGCCAAATGGTCGAAATGTTCATTTCCCAAACATGATGATGTTGTGGTTGCTCGTGGCAAGGTATATCTACAGATGTGACCGAAAGAGGGCAAGAAGTGAAATGTAATGAACGGGTCTACCAGTGTGGGCTGAATGCACGTTTCATGAGCCATCAAACATTTAGCTCTCACGCGTGTGGGCCCGAATGGACTTGTTAACATTTATGAGACTGTAATCCATTTACAAAGTAGATGTCACTAACGAGGATGTGGCTCTCTGATTGGTTGTTAATTGCGTCTCCCTGATGAACGAGCCGGTGAGGCTCAAACAGCTCCAAGTGCAATCACATACGGCCAGAAACTCTTCCGCAAGCGAACCCTGTCACACTTTATTGACAGCTAGTCTAGTGGCGCATACATTACTTGGGGCGCCGGTTCGTGTCCGGTCGTCGTCCACTTCAATCGCCACTTTGATCAGGACAGCGGGCACAGGCATTCACAAGCTCTGAATGAGAAATGCCGCAATGCAACACACACAGAAGAGCCTGTGTTAAATGGAGACCTGCCTAATTGATTAGCATTATACACGAAGGGAAAGATCCAACAGTTTGTTTTACATGGTTTGTTATCTGTAACTGACACTTAGTTTAACTGTGCTCCCCTTTATTTTAACACTGCAATCAGACAGTTCATACGTGATTTTTGTTTAATTTCTCATGTAATCACTTATAAGGAATTTTTGTGCTCTTTCTCGTGAACATCAATATCACAATTTTTCTCCTTATTGTGCTTGCCTTATAACATCCAACAAACTCGGATAGCTTTTCGTAGACGATGTGATAGAAAACAGATAGAACTTGAAAGAAAACGACTGTGGCCTTAAGGTTCAGCACCCGCATGTGCCTGATGTGAGAATGGAAAACCACAGTAAATTACCTTCAGGACTGCCAGTATCGGGGCTTGACCCCACCAGCTTTCAGAACGCCAATTTATAGCTGCATGGCCCATAAAATGATTCAATACAGCATTCTAAGCCACCCCATCCAGTGCTGTTTTCATTTCTACGTAGCATCGACATACTACACCTACTTTTATGTTTATCTTACCAAGTTGAGTAGCTCAGGCGGAACAGCGCTGGGCTACTGAGGTCAACTTGGCAGATTCGATCCTGGCTCATTCCGGTGGTATTTTTGAAGTACGTCAACCTCGTGTCGATAGATTTAGTGGTACGTAAAAGAACTCCTGAGGGACACGATTCCGGCAGCTCGACATGTGCGAAAGTCGTAGAAAGTAGTTCGTGGGACGTAAACACCAGTAGCATTATTATTATTATTATTATTATTATTATTATTATTATTATTATTATTATTATTATTATCTTGACTATGGTCTATTTTTTTTCCAAAATTGATTCTTGTCGTGAAATTTAATTTAATATTCCATGTGTATGTTATTCAGTCCATATCGGAATGTAATAAACACAAAAAAATCAGTAAAATTAAAACCCGTTCACTAGTATATATACACAACGTACCTACAAGTACGAAGCTGATCAACATTCATTCCTGTAATTAGCAATGAAATGCCTGAGGCACTCTCGCAATTAATTCCCTCCTTTGATCTTTATAATTAATTATTTTCCACGTATTTGTTTTTCTTGGTTTCTGTGTTAACTTTCCACTCAGATGTGTAAAAGCAAATTTCAGTGAATGAAACACATTTGATAGCATATTTCGTTTCACAACAGCCGAATATTTCTTTTGCTAGCAGTTTGACGTCTCAATAACAGATGCAGTTTTTCGGTGACGAGTCATTTGTATTAACTTTAATTTAGGATACTAGAAATGTGGTAGAGTATCTGTTTAGAACATATTATAGTACACTGAGGAATGCTTATCAAGTATATTTTCAGTCTTATTTGACTGTTGTTATCGTGTTCAAAGACATGGGATCTGTAGTGGAAACAAATTGCAGGTGCGTGACTTTCATTCAAAATAGCACATGAATTGCTAGGAATTAGAAACACGACGGCTTTGACAAAATGCTTGAGGGATGACACACCTGGGATAAAGAAAGTGGTATACAACCAAGACCTCTGAAAAATGTGAAGTGAAAAAATAATTTGTTTCAACAAGCAGTACTTCAAGTGATTGCATCTAGCCCAGAAGTTACAAAGAGTTAAGTCCTTAGCTTATACTTCTCTAGGGATTCTATAGATCTTAGTAGATGCGGACATGTGCCTTCGCCTCCTCTTAGAAACTGTAAGGAGGCACACATCATCGTGGTTAGATCTACGTTCGATTGCAATTTTTCAAATCTGTGTTCGCAATATCTTGACTCCTACCTTGTGGTTTTCTTTGGTTTCCCATTGTCACTACCATGTAAATACCAGGACAGTTCAAATTCACAGGCCATAGCCAATTCCATTCACCTCCGTACCCAATTTCATTAACCATCATTCTGTAGCTACTGAACTGAGGCTGGCAACAGGAAGGACTTCCGGCTATAAAAATACCCCATAAAATCATCTCACCTCATCTCTGACCCCGTTTCAAGAAACGGGACTAAGGAGTACATTATTATTATTATTATTATTATTATTATTATTATTATTATTATTATTATTATTATTATTATTATTATCCGGCTCCATTAAAAAATTAATTAGCGTGCTGGTCTTTGGTCCAGGGGTCCCGGGTTCGATTCTCGGCCAGATCGAGGATTTTAACTGTCACTGGTTAATTTAAAATTCATCATAGGTAGGGCCCCATTCATATAGACCCGCAGGTCACCTATACGGCGTCAAGTCGAAATACCTGCACCAGGCTTCTTAGGAGACCACATGGCTTATTTATTTATTTATTTATTTATTTATTTATTTATTCATTGTATAATTATTTTATAATCGATTTTGGCTAACTACGGACCACGTAAATAACTATTCATGATTTCAGTTTTCTTTGGCGCCAGTATTCCTTCATTCTCTTGGTTACAGATTCTTTCTTTTTTATCCGTCCGATGTTGTTTCTTCTTGCTCGCTGTTTCTGGGTCTAAGAACTCCTCAGATGTGTGCCTTGTTTCCGAAAGTGGTTATGCTATGGATGTCTTAATCCGTTATGTTCATTTCTTGCAGGTAATTCTTGGTGTTAACCAACCATTTGTCATAAGAGTTGCCTCTCCTATTGGGCTTGATGGAATGTTTAAACATTCTTAATGAGTCCGTCGTTGGGCATTCTTGAAATATGTGCGAAGAATTCAACCCTTCGTTTACGTATGGTGTTGAAATTCTTCATGTTTTATATACTTCCTTATTATTATTTATTAATAATAATAATAATAATAATAATAATAATAATAATAATAATAATAATAATTTAAGGATAGACTAAGTTACACGTCTGTATTCACAAAGTGTGAACGTCTCCCCTGAATTGTGCTACTAGAACAGGGAGTATAAAGCCTTGTTTCCGGCTGGTTAAGGCAGACACCCGAAGGTGGGCGAGCAGCATTGCACTGGGCGTCAGACTCTTGTGAACACAGTGCTAACACTATGCACACATGACAATCGTGAGGTTTAGTGCGCTCTCAGTGTGGTACAGGGAACTCTGTAAAGGGCTCACACTAGTTCTGAATAACAATGCTATGAATTCCTCTTGTCTCTACTCCACTGTTCTGAAGGGCTCGTGACTAGAGAGCACAGTTTTAGACGCTAATGGGATACATTGTAGCAACTCACAATGAATTATAGCTCGATGTATGGACCTGTAGTACAGTGTTGGCCTCTGCATCCCAAGACCACGTGTTCAAATCCGCCAGAAGTTTGGACTTGGGCGAGGAGGCTCTAGTATTTGTTTGTCGCAGTTGGTAGATGACAGCAGGGTGAGCAGTGGGCACGTCAATGGGCAAAGTGAAGTCATCATATGAGCCTTCATTACCGAAAGGCCATGATGAAATATCGAGGTTTGTGAGAGCTATAAATGTAAAATAAAATGGTGAGTGCAGAATGGATTATGATGTTGATCGTTAGACATTAACCAAAAGTAATCACTGTCATCATCAAAGACTGACTGGCTGATTAGCTGAGCAGTCATAGATTTAGTGCACTTCTGTATCTAGCGATACTGAACGTTAACAGACAGTAGTTAATAACATGGCCGAGTGCAATCATATTTCAACACGTAACAGAATAATTTCTGGAGGGTGGAGAAAGGTCCATTTGCTACTTTGTCATACGATATCCGCGTCTGAAAGTTTTCTTGTGGCACATTTAGTGTCCATCTTTCTTCTTTTGTCATCAATCATTGGACTGGTCTGACTCGCTTCTCCAATCCAAGTCACTTTACGCTATCTCACCACACTCTTCCAATAACCTACATACATTTTTTATTAATTTGCATTTCCTACGACAATAGGATGCCTAAATCTGACAAAATATTCCATAACACTTAAACATTGAATGGATATTTAAACATGAAGAGTTTTCTGCAGTTAGTCCTTCTCGTATAGAGGTGATTTCTAACTATTTGGATGGAGCCGTCAATGGCCACGACGGCTAATTACAATATAGATTCTTGGAAATGCCCACACTTTGAAAAACTTAATTAAGAATTGTGGTATGGTTCCTATTGCTCCGATAAAAAGTCCTACAACTGGAGATAATGTAAGATTCTTTGAAGTAGCTGATGGTTGGTTCACAGATTGCTCGCTTCTCAGCGTCTACCATTGTTGGCTAACTGGAGTCGTCCTCACACCTAATGGTGGGGTCCAGTATATATATGTATATATGCGAAGTCCTTTTCTCGGTCAATTGCTATTATATAACTTCTCCGATTGCTTCCACCGTCAGGAACACATTCCACTTCTTCATGTACTTTTCACCTTTCTGGGAGAATGCTGCTGCGAGGTAAACACTCATGAGTCAAACCCAGACAAATCGTTTACTTCATTCCTTCCCTGTTCAATACCTCTTCGTCCGATCGACCGATCTCACCTTAAGCATTCTTCTATAACACCTCATTTAGAAGGCCTCTATTGTTTTTCTTTATGCCTGCAGCAGTTAATCGTCCATGTCCCAATCCCACATTTTGCCATGTTTCAAACAATACTTTCAGAAAGGACATACTCAAACATCTATGCTGGTAGTGAGTGGACTTCTCTTTTTCATGCCGGGCTTAGTAGCTCGGCCGGTACAGTGCTGGCCTTCTGAGCCCAGCTTGGCAGGTTCAGTTCTGACTCCGTCCGGTGGTATTTGAAGGTGCTCAAATTCGTCGGTTCGTGTTGGTATTTATTGGCACGTAAAATAACTCTTGCGGGATAAAATTCCAGCACCGCGGCGCCTCTGAAAAACCATAAAAATGCTTTTAGCGGGACGTAAAAATTATTATTATTATTATTATTATTATTATTATTATTATTATTATTATTAATATTATTGCCTCTTTTTCATTGAGGATTTCTTTGCTAATGATAAAAGTAATGTTTCACATGTTTCTTTCGTCATTGATTAATTAACACGGATATCGCCGTTACGCCTGAGAAAACTCCTGCTTGAAATATTTCCGCTTAGAACTTCGGCTGGTAAGATTCCGTCATTTAAAGTTTAATATCAAGCGAATATTGTGGAAGAATTCTCGCTCACGATATATGTGCTGCGGGTCAGTATTTCACATAGGGGTTTTCGCAGGCGCAACGACGAAATGTTTTTGGGCTGGGTGTTTATCTGAAATTAGCGTCATGAATTTCAGCGTCATCAGTTTCCCGACATCATTGTAATAGTGGCAACCTGTGTTCATCTGTATATACTAGGACAGTAGCGTCATCTCCTCACTGTGCGGTTTCTTCCTGTAACTAAAATCTCATATCAAGAGAACTCCGTTCTCTTTTTTAGTCCAGAAGTAATATCTTTGAATTGGCCGGAAAACGAACCCAAGGCCATGGAACAAGACAGGCACGCTACTTCTATACCACAGGGATGGCTAATAATAATAATAATAATAATAATAATAATAATAATAATAATAATAATAATAATAATAATAATAATAATAATAATGTCCGCCTCTGTGGTGTAGTGGTTAGCGTGAATAGCTGACACCCCCCGAGACCCGGGTTCGATTCCCGGCTTAGCCACGAAATTTGAAAAGTGGTACGATGGCTAGAACTGGGTCCACTCAGCATCGGGAGGTCAACCGAGTATAGGTGGGTTCGATTCCTTCCCTCTTCCCATCCCCGTCCCATGCCCCCTTTTCAGCATAGGAGGTGAGGCCGCCTGGGCGAGGTACTGGTCTTCCTCCCCAGTTGTATGCTCCGACCCAAAGTCTAGCACTCCAGGACACTGCTCTTGAGGAGGTAGAGTTGGGATCCCTCGCTGATTCCTAGGGAAAAATCAACTCTGGAGGGTAAACAGAATAAGAAAGAAAGAAAGAAAGAAAGAAAGAAACTAAGAAACTAAGAAAGAAAGAAAGAAAGAAAGAAAGATAATAAATCTTATATTATGGGGTCTAGAAAGGCTTTCATTTTCTCGCAATTCGTGAGCGATTCTTCTGTGGATTCACTAATTTTCTTTACCCTTTAAATGGAGTGAAAGGATGCTTTCATTATCTGTACCCACTGCATACTGTAAGAGGGGGAATAACCAAATAATTTATAATTGCTCTCTTGTTTTCTAAGATCAAAAGACAAATCCATGATTCTATGCTTTTCCGTATAGCGGAGAAAATGTACTTGCTTCATAGTTTTCTTTCTAGTTAGTATAATTCCTCTACTCCCTTAATGATTTCATATTCTAATTTTATATTATGAGCGTCACCTGACTGTATTTTCATCACCTGACAAATGAAACTCTGTCATTGATACGAGAATTCTCGCGATAAGTTCAACGGTTGGTACGTAGACGCCCCCCGGTGTGTACTTGCGGCGATCATCTTACCGCGGTACACATCCTTACGGAGTGCGTGGACCTGGTCGATCTGCGCCGTAGTCTAAAACTCCCGCGTACCATCTCCCTCGTCCTGCGGGATGACGAGCCGTCAGCAGACCTCGTCATCCGCTTTATGAGGGATAGTGGTCTGTTTTATCGTGTGTGATGTCCTTTGTCCCAGTGTTTTTTATGTCAATTGCGCTTTTATCCCATTGACTTCATTTTAGTGTGTGTTGCGTTTTTTAATGTTATTTTAACGTCTAACGTAAATTATGTGTATATATCTGTACTACCAGGCAATGCCTTATTCCTTTGTTTACCAGTATTTTCTCTTTTTTTATTAGAAAATAAGGCATTGCGTATTAGATCCACTGATTGTTTTAATCTCACCCTACCGAGCTCGATAGCTGCAGTCGCTTAAGTGTGGCCAGTATCCAGTATTCGGGAGATAGTAGGTCCGAACCCCACTGTCGGCAGCCCTGAAGATGGTTTTCCGTGGTTTCCCATTTTCGCACCCGGCAAATGCTGGGGCTGTACCTTAATTAAGGCCACGGCCGCTTCCTTCCCACTCCTAGGCCTTCCCTGTCCCATCGTTACCGTAAGACCTATCTGTGTCGGTGCGACGTAAAGCAACTAGCAAAAAAAAAAAAAATCTGACCCTAATTTTTCTTCATCACCATTTTTTTAACCCTAGTCATTGGATACTTTTTAAAATTTTAACATATCTCATGTCGTTCATCTCGTTCTATTAGGGACCGGTGACCTTCGATGTTAGGCCCCTTAAAACAACAAGGATCACCATCATCAAGTGGTACGTAGACGCTGTTCTTGGTGGCGTAGAATTTGTCAGGCTGGTTGCCGTTAATCTGGAATAGGGATGTATCACGCAAAACTTGTCCGCTAGACAGCGTAACGGTAATACCCGGTATGCGCTTTCCACTGCTCGATTGTTTTACATGAGACTTATATGGAGTATTTCTATAACTGTGATAATCGAAACGAAACTTTAGCTCTAAATGCGTGAAAATAAGGTTACCATATTCTGCTAATGTTTTTAACAAGACGGCAAATGGTATAGGTGCAATGGTGATTGCGGACTTGGAAGCAGAATTGAAGAAACGGAGGGGGAAAAATATCCGGAAAAAAGCAAGAATTGATTGAAAGGTAAGGACTAAATGCAGCAACTCCTTCTTTTAGCGTTTTTGCTGATATTGAATTCCTTAAGTACAAATAGCATTTTGAAAACATTCCTAACGGTATTTTTCTTTTCTTCGCAGGTTAGAGGCGTTCATAAGGCATGGCATTGGTGTGACAGCAGTGCCTGGGGCTACATCCAGTACGACTGAACTTCATTTGCCTGCAGTGCACGAGTTTCAGGATCTTGTTTCGGACCATAAGACAAATTTATAAATATTTCATATTTGGAATTAATTATTTCGTGTTCAGGAAGTCCGAAATTGATGGTGCTCGAGTATCAAATTATACGTCACTGTGTGATTCAGGGTACCGCACACGATGTTCTGGCTGTTTTCCTACTTCTATGTCTTCTTGCTCTTTGGAGTTATTTCCAAGGTAGCGGTGCCACACCATGAAAATGTCGAAGGTACAGCGTTCTCCTTTAAGCCTTCATCTTTCGCCTAAAATTATTGAAATAGGTCATATTAACTCCTCAGAATGTCCTTACCTTATTATAAAATTATTTCTTAATTAGTACTAATTAGCTTACTTACCAGTTTCAGTAATGACGTAATCTTCAAGTGTAAAATGTTTCTATATGTTTGATATTAGGAGTCACATTTTTATTTCATAGGTCCTGCCTAAGAATCGCATGCAACCACTTTTTACGGAAAGGATCCTGCTTAGAAAATTGATGGTATGAATACGGTCGACCTTGATTTTGGGACATTAGAACACAGCAATAATCAGGCATCACAATTTTCTTGTTGTCTTTGTTGTCGTAACGATATATTAAATCTTTAACTTCATCATTTAACTAGGTAACTTCCATTAAAAACACAAACGAACAAATTGACGGTCGACAAGCGCATACCGGGTACTACTCGTGAGACATCTATCGGTAGTGTTTCAGTACATCCTTATTCGATTGTCGGGTCATGCATCCATCCAGGAGTAGAATTTGCTCCTTATGTCTATTCCCTTTCTTTCATCCTGAAGCAGTTCGTCATCCATGTTATGATCTCATATATTGCCATGTTCCAAAGAATACTTTGAGAAACGATAAACGCATATGTAACATCTTTGTAGTGAGTGGACTTCTCTCTTTCATGAAGGCTTTCTTCGCTAATGCTGACCTAATCTTCCGCCTATTTTTTCCCATTGGTTAATTTTCTTCCTAGATAGCTTTATTCATCTAGTTTCTTAATCAATTTACTTCCTAGTTTTATTATGACCTTTATCTGACCTTACTAGACTACATTTCATCACCCGACAAGGACAACTGAGCCATTATTCTAGAAAGTACTTTTCTTGCAAGAAATCCAACGGTTGGTTTGTTGACGCTCCTCTTGACGGCATAGACTTCGTCAGGTTGATTTCAATTCATCTCGAACTTTATAGTTTGGTCATGAACATGTCCAGGAGCACAATTTGCCTTCAGTGCAATGATGTCCGCAGTCGATTTCTATCGAGAGTAAATATATCGTCTCTGTTCTGCCAAAACGGCGAATGTAACAATGTTCTTCCTATCCATTATTTCCCTTAAGACCGGTAACGCCTTCCAGCTATATATTGATATGCGGTCCATCGGAACAATTTTCTTTGAGTTCATTTTCCTATGCGTATATGTAAAGGAAAATGAACTTTAAATATATTACACTCTAAGAGTGGGTAAATGTCATGCAAACACACATTCCTTCAGTATTGTACAGTAAGGTTCATTTTCCTTTACACACGCACATTAGAAAATGAACTCAACGGAAATTGTTCTGATGGACCGAATATCAATATGTGGCTGGGAGGTGTGACCACTTAAGGGAAATAATGGTTAGGAAGAGCATTGTAACATTCGCCATTTTGGCAGAACAGGGACGATATTATAAGGCGTGATCGAAAAGTTTCCGTTTGAGGGCGTTGCTGCAGCGCGACTCCGATTACGTTCTTGACTGCCGAAGGACAAAAACCGGTGGATATCTATTGGAGAATAAAGACTGCGTATGGGGCAGCATGTCTGTCGAAAACTACCGTTGTGGAACAGTGCACCAAATTCTGTGCGGGTCGTGTTTCGATACAAGACTCCGGTCAATCTGGGAGGCCAGCATCATCCATTACGGACAAGAACAAGCGGGCAGTGGATGAGGCGATTAGGGCGGACCGGCGCATAACCTTCGACCCCCGCAAAAAGGCCTTGAATTGTCGACGCTTCCTGTCGAACGAGGATGTGCAGCAGGCGGTTACGGACTTCTTCACGCAGCAGAACACGATGTTTTACCACACGAGGATCTTCAAGCTCATGTGTCGGTGGGATGAGTGCTTCAATGCTCACGGCGATTTTGCGTGATAGGCATCCTGATTCAGGATTGAACGACCGTCGGACGGAAACTTTTTAGTCGTCCCTTATATTAATAATATCCATACCAATCTTAATAATGTTATTTAGTTGTTCACACTTTTTTTATCATGCCTCAGTGTTCATATGCATAACTGCAGTGCTTAGAGCTGAATGTTATTTTAAACCGGGCCGATGACCTAGATGCTAGGCCCCTTTAAACAACAAGCATCAGCCAGTTATTTTAAAACCATCGCGTGTCTTACTAAATTAAATCCGGGTAGAAATTCTTCGCTTTCATTTGAAATATCCCTTTCACTGCATTTTAGAAGGTTCTTTTATTTCCGTATTTCGCCCTTCCCTTGTCGACGTAATAGGATGTCACTCTTTCATTGAGATGAATGATCCTAGAGGGCGGAGAACGTGGTATTAATTCCCTGCCCATTTGTCTGTTCGGCTCCCTGAAAGAGGGGAGATGCTACAAGATTTGTAAACACACAGCCATAATTAATATGGTTGTCTCTTCCATGCAGAGCTTGTCGAGACCTAGGACATGACACTCATCATTGGACTTATTTCCGCTGTCTTTATTTTAATGAGTTTAAAGAGTTCGGATGTAAAACAGACATATAATACAATATGATTGGAAATGGAGGCATTAATTTTCTTGTTACCTGTGTTTGAAAGAACGAAATTGGGGAGTATTTCTCACTTCCGAGTCACGAACTTCTTGATACTTGGACACGCAAGGTAAAATTTATACACGGAATTTCTTGCAGAGAATAATAGTAGATCACATTGCTATTTGCTTTACGTCGCACCGACAGAGATAAGTCTTATGGCGACGCTGGCACAGGAAAGGCCTAGGGATGGGAAGGAAGCGGTCGTGGTCTTAATTAAGGTACAACCCCAGCATTTGCCTGGTGTGAAAATGGGAAACCACGGAAAACCATCTTCAGGGCTGCCGACAATGGGGTTCGAACACACTATCTCCCGATTACTGGCTACTGGCCGCAATTAAGCGACTGCAGCTATCGAGCTCGCTAGATCACATTGAAGCATTATCAAACATGAGGAATTATATAGTAATAATATGTTGGGTTTCTTAGAAAAAACTCGTTCGAACAACTGTGTATTGTAAATGGATAGGCACTCGGTAGATTGCCTGGAGCTTAACACAAATCCTGCGGGGCGAAATTTCGGTACCTCGGCTTCTCCGAAAACCGTAAAAGTTGTTGGCGGGACATGAAACTGCTATTATCATAATTTAGGAGCATAAAGTCATTTCTTGAACCTGATGTCCTTCTGTGGTAAACTTGGCATTCCTGACTCATGACTTGCTCTACAAAGTAAAATGGGCAGTGGTGCATTTCATCATCCAACTCGTCCTTGTACAACACAATGCAGCATTCACCTGTTAGTCACTCTTCAGTTCCTAGAATGCCGGGTTGAATTAGATCACCACTTAGATTACGCTGTAGTGGATTTCTCTAATATTTCATGATATTAAAGGTATTACACCACTCTCTAAATGGTGCCGCGATATGTTTCAGTAATTCTAAAATTTCGATCTAACATCATAGTCAGTTAATACATTATAGCTAAATTTATCTCTTCTCTGAAGTCAAGTTATTGGTAGACATCTGTCACCGGGCTGTGCGGTTAGGGGCGCGCAGCTGTGAGCTCGCATCCGGAAGATAGTGGGTTCGAACCCCACTGAAGGCAGCCCTGAAGATGGTTTTCCGTGGTTTCCCATTTTCACACCAAGCACATGCTGGGGCTGTACCTTAATTAAGACCACGGCCACTTCCTTCCCACTCCTAGGCCTTTCCTCTCCCATCGTTGCCATAATACCTATCTGTGTCGGTGCGACGTAAAGCAATTAGAAAAAAAAGACATCTGTCAGGGGCGTGACGGCACCACTGACTACTCAACAAGTCACATGTTCGAATCGTGACCTTTGAATATGAGATTTTTGAAATAAGATCAACACGTCCAGTGATTCAAATTGAAGTCTTCATGGCTATGATCATGGTATGAACACTCACGTTAAAGTGCAAGCTTGCATTTTGTGATGTGTGTCTGCGATTTGAAACTTTGCGATTTCTCTTTCACTTTAAGTATTTCACTCTTTAAAGCTGATGTTGATTGAATGGTTATGCAACAATATCCTCTGTTTAAAATACAATATTATCTTAATAATAATAATAATAATAATAATAATAATAATAATAATAATAATAATAATAATAATAATAATAATAATAATAATATTCTACTTCTTCTATTGCCGCTTTTCGCACACCTGCGGGGTCGTGGATGTGAATTGTGTAGCACATGTGGATTTGGTCCTGTTTCACGGAACGATGTCCTTCCTGACGCCAAACCTATTGCCTGTCTCTGGTGTTATTGGTAGTGTAGTGTGTTGTCTGAAGAGGAAAGTGTTTGGATACACCCAAAAACCTAGTTCCCGAGCCAGAAGAATTAATCAGACGCTGGTAAAATCGCTGACCCGGCCGAAAATCGATCCCGGGAGCCTCTGAACCGAAGGATTAAACGCTGACCATTCAGTCAATGAGGATGATGATGATGATGATGATGATGACGATTGTTTAGCGTACCTTCAATTAATAGTGATTTTAAGACCTATCGGGTTGTGGGAATGTTTTGCTTGCTAATTGCTTTACGTCGCACCGACACAGATAGGTGTTATGGCGACGATGGGACAGGGAAGGACTAGGAGTGGGAAGGAAGCGGCCGTGGCCTTAATTAAGGTACAGCCCCAGCATTTGCCTGGTGTGAAAATGGGAAACCACGAAAAACAATTTTCAGGGCTGCCGACAGTGGGGTTCGAACCTACTATCTCCCGAATGCTGGATACTGGCCGCACTTAAGCGACTGCAGCTATCAAGCTCGGTTGTGGAAATGTTTACCTATTAGGAACCATTAACAAAGTCGAGGAATGGCACGGTAATTAAACATCCTCAAAAGCTATCGACTTCAGCTTGGATCAACACATTGGAACAGGCGTGCAAGGACTGGTGGATATTACCACTGAGGTCAGTTAGGTAGAATCGAATCCGAGATTTTGTGAGCGGAAGCCCAAGAACTAACGAAATGTGTCAGTGAGGGTGACTGATTGCAGAGTTGCAATAAATCACGACTTAGGTCCTACGTCATTTGAACTACATATTGAAACGGTAACACCCTACGAGCATTCACGTTTCATTCTTTTATTAAGTGAAGCTCGCTAACACCCGGCCGTAAGCATTTAAAACTTGCGCCGAGCGCACAGGCATAATGGGAACTGCGAGCAAGTTCGCGACGTTCCAGAACACCGGCCAAGGACAAGCGACGTCACGCAGAAGGTTCCTTCGTGTTCCATTGCTGCATGAACGAAATATAAGCGAGTCGCCAGCCTGGGGTAAGGCAGAATGTAAGCAGAGAGCCTGCAGTAAAGCAGAAAGAGAGTGTGCGGTATGCGACGGCAGTGTGCTGAAGGCAGAGAGTGGAGTGAGTCAGCAGTAAGCCGTGAGTCAACGAGTGTGTGCAAGTAAGCACGTCGCGACATAATTCGTCTCTCGGTCCGGCTGTATATTTGAATTCATTTAAAGACTGTGTTCTCACATAAACTGTGCCAGCTTTGAATTCGTTTAAAACTGTGTTCTTGCATTAATTGTGTCAGCCTTGAATTCGTTTAAAGACTGTGTTCTCGCCAGCTTGAATTCATTTAAAGACTGTGTTCTCACATAAACTGTGCCAGCTTTGAATTCGTTTAAAACTGTGTTCTTGCATTAATTGTGTCAGCCTTGAATTCGTTTAAAGACTGTGTTCTCGCCAGCTTGAATTCATTTAAAGACTGTGTTCTCACATAAACTGTGCCAGCTTTGAATTCGTTTAAAACTGTGTTCTTGCATTAATTGTGTCAGCTTTGAATTCGTTTAAAGACTGTGTTCTCGCCAGCTTGAATTCATTTAAAGACTGTGTTCTCACATAAACTGTGCCAGCTTTGAATTCGTTTAAAACTGTGTTCTTGCATTAATTGTGTCTATCCGTTGAACTGTGTTGCATTATGATCTTAAGTGCCAGTGATAATCTGAAAATCACGACGTACTGGAACTTGGACTGTCATTTATTTCAACAAATGTATTATGCTGGTGGAGTACAGTGCAGAGACTGTACTCGATTTTCTTTATGAAGTGCTTGATCACCGCACCTCGGAAGGTCCTAGATTGTTTCATTTGCGTATTATTCCAAATACGAACTGTGACTCTAACTTTATCCTTGCTGCTGTGGGAACTATTTCGGCGTGCTTCGCCATAGGGAAGTGTCACACCAGTACCCCATGACGTCAAATGTGGAAGCTCCACATTTCCCCGTTCCTGCCTCTGGTTCGAGTCATCAACACTAATACAAACACCAACGACGGAAGACAACGCCGACGCCGACCGCAAGACGACGCAGCCGCCGCGGGACAACGTCCTCTTCACGCCCTCAGGGACAAATCTACAATTCAGCTATAAAAGGTGACATAATTATTTGCCTATTTATTGAATAAACTGAAGGATCCACTTAATCATGAATTTTTCTTTCACTACCCTTCTCTCTTACTCTCTTAGCATGGGCCGTACACGCCTTGTCGTTCCTCATGCTCTCCGATATACTGAAGTACGGGCGTTCCTGTTACAGAGAGAAGGTAGTGAATAGTGGCACCCGTGACGTTGGGGCCAGATTAAAGAGAGTAAAGTGATAAAAATTAACTTTGAAATCAGTGATATCTTAACTTACCAATTCAAATAAAAGTGCATAGTACGTACGTTAATTCCAGTTCATTGAATATGTTAAAATTTTACGAAGTTCAATTCAATGACTTTGACGAAATTTTAAACTTTTGGCACAGAACTCTGATCAAGTTTATGGCACAAGTGATTATTTTTCTCTTTCTCTTGCTATGTAAAACATTTCAGGCATAATATTCATGCACAGGCTTATATAAATTTTGATATTTATGTTGGTGAAATTTTGAACTTTACCATTGGACAATAATGGTGACATTTAATTTTATGCACAAGTGTTTGATATTTTGTGTTGGTGAAATTTTGAACTTTACCATTGGACAATAATGGTGACATTTAATTTTATGCACAAGTGTTTGATATTTTGTGTTGGTGAAATTTTGAACTTTACCATTGGACAATAATGGTGATTTTACGTATGAGGTGAATGATTGTATTTTCTGCATTTTGTGAAAATAACGACATTAATATGGAAAATATACTAGCTGCCATTGAGGCTTTAAAAATCAGTCTAAATGACAGGATTACGGAAAGTAACACTAATCTCGGGCGTAGGATTGCAGAATCTAACAATACTTTAGGAGCTCAACTTAAAGAATCTAACGCGACCCTGGAAGCCACTAAGGCTAGTATAGGTCAACTTAGGGAGGCTAATGAAGCAACTAATCGTAGTATCACTCAACTAAGGGAAGCTA
Organism: Anabrus simplex; assembly: GCF_040414725.1. Lineage (NCBI taxonomy): Eukaryota > Metazoa > Arthropoda > Insecta > Orthoptera > Tettigoniidae > Anabrus > Anabrus simplex. Next base: position 98,786,484 of record NC_090270.1, on the reverse strand, counting down.
ATGATGCCAACATTGTAAAATTGACAGAATCTGTTGATCAAAAATTTGCAGAAGTTAATAATAATTTGGAACGTAGGCTCAATAGTGCAGGTGCCGAAATTGAAAAAAGATTTAAAGAATCTAACAAAAGAATGGATTCTAAGTTTACGGAAATAAATGAAAGATTAACACGTGACTTAGAAACCATTAAGCAAGACATAAAATCACAAGTGGCGGAGGACTTAAAACTTGCTTTCCCGTCTTCTTCTCAGGAAGTCCTTAAAGAAGTAGAAAGCTTAAAGGAAGAATTTCAAGAGTCCCATGCTCAATTATCTCTTGCGCAAACTAAAATCGCGTCTATTCAAGACAAACTTCATGAATCTGTTAAAAATAATTTCATGAAGTTGGGAAACGAAATTACTCTTCTGAAAAGTCAGCAAGAGGAGGCCGATAAACGTGTCAAGACTCAGTTAGATAATGCTCACACGCAGATTACTCGTATCTGTCGCGATGTAGTAGAAGTCAAGACCGACATAGAGAAGGAGGTCAAGGAAATTGAGAATTCCGTACAGGGGAAAATTAAAACCCTAAAACTTGAACTCCAAGGAGATATAGAAGCTCTCAACAGCAAAGTATCGCAAATCGAACAGGATGTTTCATCATCTAGCCTTCACAACACTAGTGGAGAATCCATGAATGTTTCCACAGTTTTTAAAATAACTGAGGAAAAACCAGCCAAATTTTCGGGGAAGGAGGAGTATACTGCTAAGGAGTTTCTCCTCAACCTCGAAGAATTCTTTCAAGAAAATCACGTTAAGACCGACCGTCGTTTACGAATAGCATCTCGATTGTTAGAAGGCAAGGCGTTAATGTGGTTTACCGCTTTTAAATTCAGTATTAACACTTACGAAGAATTTAAGGAAGCCTTACTTAGACGATTTTGGAGTGCTGAGGCTCAGCACCTGATAAAACTTCAATTATACTCTAGAAAGTATAACACGTCCGTCAATTCCTCGCAATATTCAGATTATCTCATATCTCAGCTTAAAAAGATGCAGTTTTTCGACCCTCCTTTACCGGAGCAAGAACTTATTCAGGTCATAACGCTGCAATTTCCACCAAATGTTCAGGAAATATTGGTGGCAGCAAACGTCCAGGACTTGGAGCAGCTCGATGATGTCCTGAGGAAACTCGATACTGCGCACACTCAGAGCGCAGCAAAAGCAGGTCGAACCAAAGAAACTACAACCAACTTTACGGAAATGAAAACTCCAGTTCAAGTAAATCCAGAACCGCGAGAAGAAAGAGAAACTCGCCGAGATATTCCGTTTCGGTATAGAAGATCTAGGAATCGCCCCTACGAAGGGAGGGCTAAGTTTCAACCTGGACCTTCATGGAGGCAGGCAGCTAATCAACCCAATGATAATAGGAACTCCCAGCGGGAAGAATTAGAGAAACGTTGGAGAGAGACTACGGAATATGTAAGGAATAAGAACAGGGAAGAGGGTTTACCTGGAGCAGCTTCTTTGGAATACCAGGCAGAGATACAGAGAAGAAATGAGAGAACGGAAATGGATCCAAGAGCTACGGGTACAAAAAAAAAAAACTTTGTCGAAGCAATAAAGAGACTGCCTGAAAACCCGGAGGGAGGAGAAGTAGTATGTAGCGCACTCATTAACCATTGGTATTTAGAGGATGCAGATTTACTATATGAGGATTCAACACCACGACAGCCTCAGATACAACGCGGCTTACCGATCATTATCATTAAGTTAGGCAATATGATTGTCCACTCTCTAGTAGACTCGGGATCGCAAGCCTCACTAATTTCGCAGAAATTAATAGATGTGGCGCAGGAGACGACCTACATCTCCATCTTGCCGGTTACTCAAGTTAAGGTTAAAGGCATAGTTCCTGACAAAGCTATTAAATGCAAATTCCAAGCGTTTCTTGAGTTAGAAATTGGTGGTGTTAAGTTCCAACATCTATTTTTGATCTTGACGCAAATGAAATTTGACTTAATTCTTGGATCAGACTTTCTCATTCAACATGGGGGAATCATTGATTATCCCGCTAATGTGATCAAATTTTTCCACGTCGAATCTGTAGGGTTACAGTTGGTTACTTATAATGACGTGAAGAATCCGGAATGTGAGACCCCGGTGGGCATAGTAGAAGGCAAGATGAGCGAGGCTCCGCCTGTCGAAGAAAGCGTCCACGAAGAGGGGCGACCCGAGGAAGTGGGACCCGTAGAGGACCAGATGGCGTCCATTATCGATGATGAGTTTAACGAGGACCACTACAACTTCACGCTTTACGCCAATGTAGCTGAAAGCCCAGATTACGATGATGATAAAGTAATAAAGGCAATCCAAGAGCTTTTTAAGAAGTTTCCAGATGTATTTTCTGAGAAACCTGGAGTCATTAAGGGTTTCAAGCACCACTTAGATGTTACTGACACATCACCTTATAAGAAACGGCCTTATCCGATACCCATGAAGTACTTGGAAGAAGCACGGGTCATCATTAAACAGATGGAGAATGATGGAATCATATCAAAATGTGTCACACCTTACATTAATCCTCTGGCTATAGTGAGAAGACTGTTCAAGTTTTAGAAATACTTTACTAGGAGATGAGCGAAAAGAAAATCGCCCAGCAATTTTCTTTTTCCCGAGCAGGGGGGGGAGATGAAACGGTAACACCCTACGAGCATTCACGTTTCATTCTTTTATTAAGAGAAGCTCGCTAACACCCGGCCGTAAGCATTTAAAACTTGCGCCGAGCGCACAGGCATAATGGGAACTGCGAGCAAGTTCGCGACGTTCCAGAACACCGGCCAAGGACAAGCGACGTCACGCAGAAGGTTCCTTCGTGTTCCATTGCTGCATGAACGAAATATAAGCGAGTCGCCAGCCTGGGGTAAGGCAGAATGTAAGCAGAGAGCCTGCAGTAAAGCAGAAAGAGAGTGTGCGGTATGCGACGGCAGTGTGCTGAAGGCAGAGAGTGGAGTGAGTCAGCAGTAAGCCGTGAGTCAACGAGTGTGTGCAAGTAAGCACGTCGCGACATAATTCGTCTCTCGGTCCGGCTGTATATTTGAATTCATTTAAAGACTGTGTTCTCACATAAACTGTGCCAGCTTTGAATTCGTTTAAAACTGTGTTCTTGCATTAATTGTGTCAGCCTTGAATTCGTTTAAAGACTGTGTTCTCGCCAGCTTGAATTCATTTAAAGACTGTGTTCTCACATAAACTGTGCCAGCTTTGAATTCGTTTAAAACTGTGTTCTTGCATTAATTGTGTCTATCCGTTGAACTGTGTTGCATGATGATCTTAAGTGCCAGTGATAATCTGAAAATCACGACGTACTGGAACTTGGACTGTCATTTATTTCAACAAATGTATTATGCTGGTGGAGTACAGTGCAGAGACTGTACTCGATTTTCTTTATGAAGTGCTTGATCACCGCACCTCGGAAGGTCCTAGATTGTTTCATTTGCGTATTATTCCAAATACGAACTGTGACTCTAACTTTATCCTTGCTGCTGTGGGAACTATTTCGGCGTGCTTCGCCATAGGGAAGTGTCACACCAGTACCCCATGACGTCAAATGTGGAAGCTCCACATTTCCCCGTTCCTGCCTCTGGTTCGAGTCATCAACACTAATACAAACACCAACGACGGAAGACAACGCCGACGCCGACCGCAAGACGACGCAGCCGCCGCGGGACAACGTCCTCTTCACGCCCTCAGGGACAAATCTACAATTCAGCTATAAAAGGTGACATAATTATTTGCCTATTTATTGAATAAACTGAAGGATCCACTTAATCATGAATTTTTCTTTCACTACCCTTCTCTCTTACTCTCTTAGCATGGGCCGTACACGCCTTGTCGTTCCTCATGCTCTCCGATATACTGAAGTACGGGCGTTCCTGTTACAATATATCCATTTGACTGCTACGAAGCTGACTTGGTGGATCAGGGGTAGATATAATCTCTGCTGAGGTAGTCCATTTCTTGAAGAGCAGTCAAAAATGTTGGCACTCCATGTTATTGTTAATGGCATATTAAAAATCTCTGGACCGGGTGAGCTGGCCGTGCGGTTAGGGGCACACGTCTGTGAGCTTGCATCCGGGAGATAGTGGGTTCGAATCCCATTGTCGGCAGCCCTGAAGATGGTTTTCCGTGGTTTCCCAATTTAACACCAGGCAAATGCTGGGGCTGTACCTTAAATAAGGCCACGGCCACTTCCTTCCAACTCCTAGGCCTTTCCTATCCCGTCGTTGCCATAAGACACCTATCTGTGTCGGTGCGACGTAAAGCCACTAGCAAAAAAAAAAATCTCTGTTGGCGCTTCCTGTATCATTCCACACAACTAAATAAAGAAACCATAGTATCCGTCAAGTATAATTCGACTTTCGTTGCCAGACAACGGTACAATTGGAATGATGAAATTGATAAGCAGGCTGCCTACATGACACAACTTCAGAAGGTCTGCTAGTCGGTACCTGAAGCTATAGGATTATTATTATTATTATTATTATTGTTATTGTTATTATTGTTGTTGTTGTTATTATTATTATTATTATTAGGAAAAATGTCAGATAAAAATTAGTTTTCCTTCTCCGGTACATTCATATGTAATGACTAGGACTCGCAAGTTGAAGACCTATAAATCCTATAGAAAAGACCTATAAAAGACCTAAAATATCCAGAAAAGGACCTTAAATCTGACGAAAAGGAGGTAAAATTGGATCCAAATTCATTCATAATTTCATTTTTAATTACATATTTAATAAAGGAATATAATGTTTAAAAATGTCAAAATTCTGGTGGTATGCAACATAAAGTGCAAAAATATATGAGTGAAATACTTCTTCTTTCAGAGAGTAACATATTTAAAAATATAGGAATTCCGCGCCTTGAAATACCACCGCACTGAGCCAGGATCGAACCTGCCAGTTGGGAGTCACAAGGCTAGCGTCTCAACCGTCTGAGCCACTCAGTCCGGCGACAAGGATTCAGATCTAGGGCATTGCACGTGCAATTTTTCAACTGAATTTTCATATCAAATCCGTATGGTTTGACCCCTTGTGGGTGGGGGACGCAGACGAAGAAGACACCCACTGTATACCCTGGCCGCCGTAAGAGGCGAATAAAAGGGGCGACCAACGAATGGTTCTTCGAACCATGAAACTACTTGTGATTAGTACCACTTTAGGAGCGACACCAGGGTTCTGACTTGCGTATAATTAGTACTCTCTATATGAGGAACACCACGGGATAGTGCGAGTCCCTGTGGTTAGTACACGTATGTGAAGAACACCATAGGTTTGCGTTGCCTGTAAATGCCGGCGCAATGTGCGAAACACCATAGGTCTGTATGTGCGAATTTCATTACCTGTGGGTAGTACCATAATGTGTGAAATACCACGAATCTACAGTACTTTTGATTAGTACGGCAACATGACGAATACCATGGTTCTACTTTCCTAGCCATAAGTACCATTAAGAGGGGCCGATGACTTGGATTTTGGACTCCTTTAGACTACAAGCATCATCGATTTAGTATTATGCTATAGAAGCAGTCCCTTGGTCAGTAATACGTACCATTGTTTTACGTCAGTTTCTGTGAATGTGAGGCATTGCGGGTCGGTGATTGTTTTAAATTCATATCCATCCATTCATTCATCGTCCTCACGTTTTGAATTCTCGTCACTGGAGGATTTTGGACGTTTAATTTGTCATTACAATTCGCCTCGTTTCGTACAATTAGGACCGATGACCTAGAAGTTAGGCCCCTTTAAACAACAAGCATCATCATCACTATCATCATCATCATCATATGAGTTGCATTCCATGGAAAGCTTGAGGCTCCACAGCTAATGAACAAATCCAAAACTGCAAAGCTCCTGTAACTAAGTAAGATGTCCCAAGCTTCTGTTTGTTGGCTGTAAATTTAAAATATACGTTCCCTGGCCTTCACTGTGCGACTCCTTGGTTGAATGATCAGTGACATGGCCTTCGGTTCAGAGGGTCCCACGTTCGATCCCTGGCTGGATCGGGGATATTATCCAATGTTTTGTCTGTGTTTATTTCAATACACAACTATTCATAACACGTACTATCACCAAATCAGTGCTTAATTTTGGACGCATCTCTGCATATACGGTTGACATTAGGAAGGGCATGCAGTCGCAAAACGAGGTGATCACACTAGGATGTCAGAAGAGCAACTAAAGAATCTGAAGTACGACGACGATGATGATAGCGATTTCTTCAAGACATGGACAGTCTTCAGAGCTAAGTACGTTGTTTATTAAGTATTAAAAAAATTGTGAACAATGGCGAAGGCTAGCGTGTCAGAGGAACATGTTACGGCATCTCGAGACATGTTTTGACCGACTTCATCACTCACTTGAAACATGCTAATGCACTTTCTGCTTGAAAATGAAGAGTGTTTTGCATACCCAGAGCAAGTTTCCTGTTACACATTTAGGTCAGTTTCATGCCTCTTTAGAAGTGTGTGCAAACCGCGAGCAGATAACATTCACGAGCCCCATATTCTAGCAGACCATTTGAGGATTGTGAAATGTGCAAATGCAGAACAATACAGTAATGCATAATAAATGTGTTCAGCAGATCGTATCACGTGTTAACACGACTTTCGGGTTAACTTAATAACTGTTGTTTGAGTCATCAGTCTATAGACTGGTCTGATACAGCTATCCATGCCATCCTATCGTGTGCTAACCTTTTAATTTCTACGTAACTCCTGCATCCTAAATCTGCTGTAATCTGCTTGTCATATTCGTACCTTGGTCTACTCCTACCGTTCTTACTACCTGCACTTCCCTCAAAAACCAACCAGCCATTGGGGTCGATTTCATTAAGCCTAAAACAAACAAAAAATAAAGGAGAAAAAAATGAACAGAAATAAATCATTGTGATAAGGATTTTACATATTTAAAATTAGGCATACCTGCTAAATATCTGTTGTTTGAATGGATTGGAGGAATCAAATCCATAGGATTAAAACTCACTTTCATTCGTCATATAAACTCTACTTGAAAACATATATCATAAGAAACCCAGCGATTATTATTATTATTATTATTATTATTATTATTATTATTATTATTATTATTATTATTATTATTATTATTCAATATCCTTTACTAGCATCGACACAAATAGGTATTGTGGTGACGACGAGGATAGGAAAGAACTAGGATTGGGAAGGAAGAGACCTTAATTAAGGTACAGCCTCAGCATATGACCGATAAAGTGGGAAACTGCGGAAAACCAGGGCTGCCCACAGTGAGGTTCGAACCCACTATCTTCCCAATGCAAGCTGATAGCAACGTGACCTAAACTGTGCAGCAACTTGCTCGGTGGTATTCTTCTTCTTCTTATTTTTTATTATTATTATTAGCAGCAGCAGCATGGAGAGTCCGTGGCTTTAATTAATGCAGTCCCAGAATTTGCTTGATATAAAGTGGGATAAAAGGGAATGATATCTTAAGGGCTGCCGACCGTGGAGTCTCTATCTTCCGAATGTGAAAATATTTTTACATGGCCTCTTGAACTTATCCAACTCCCTCGGTTAACAATAATAATAATGATAATAACAACAATAATAACATAAAGAATGCGACGTTATTAAGTTTAATAAAGGCAAAGGATTTATGAATTGCATTGAACAGAAATTCCCCAGTATTGAAATTACAACTATACATTCGTGATACTATGGAATATGGCCAATACTACGGTCCAGTGTTTATTCTACCAGTCTCAACATCCCTGTTGTCGAGAAGAGATTGTATGATATGAAATTTAGTTTCCAACTACTCTGTGAATTCCAGTGACAGCGGGCAGGTATGTTACTGCTGTAACGAATGGGGGTGGACCATTTGGACTTCTGACACAAGTAAGGAGTGAAACTCAACCAGAGCCAGTGCTTATAATATCTTGTAAATTATTCACGCTTTATCTGCTGGTGACGGTCGTTTTGCCTCCAAACTTCTAATGAATCTTCCTTGAGCAGCACTTTACTCCTGTTTCAAATTTAACTTTGGTACAAATCACAACAACTCCTGTTACAGGTTCTCACTCAGCTGTAGACTGGACCAAACATGACATTTTAATGACCATCCATTATTGTAAAGGAAGGATATCATTCGTTGAATTAATGCACGAATGTATGTGTAAGGCTCTTCAAGGCATTTGACTGAGAACCAGGGTTGTTGCAGGCAAACCAGTTGAGACTTACCAGTGAAAGCCGCAGCTATGGGGAGTTCAAACTCTGAGACGTTCATCTGCTGTTTTGAAATGAACAGATACGTACACAAGGTTGCAATTGGCACTTATTTAGCGATAACACAGATCTTTAAATATAACAGCCTTCTTACCTGTTAGAAATTTGCGTGTGAGTATCTGTAGCACTGCAGATCTATTGTATTGTGTCCCAGACTTCCCCGTGGGCATTCTTTCCTTCATCCATGTGGGCTGAGAAATGCGCAGATTAAATATAAGCTGTATAATAAATTCGTGGACTACCGTAGATATAAGGGAAAGAGAAACTGTTTACGTTTTACAATAAAATATCTACCTAGAACGAAAAAAAAATGTTTTCTTATGATACGGTTTGTATTTGATCTGCACATTTCCTAACAGTAAATCCACATGGACCAAGAAATATCAGGTATGAGGTAAAGAAAGGAGAAGGAAAGAAAATTCATAAATGAGGCGCTAATGCATCTCGAGCTCGAGACTCCCACAAGGAAGTCAGGAACTCTAGAGCAGCGGTACCACAGAATCTCATATCCAAATGAAGTATGAGAAGGATGAATCTCTGCACCTAAACACACAGGTTCAATCAACAATTGGTCTACATTTAGGACTGTCGTCCAGGTGGAAGAATCCCTATCAGTTATTGTATATATAATTGATTCTTAAATGAATTCAAAGAACATCTCCCTTGATAAATTATTTCAGTCTCTAATTCCCCTTCCTATAAATTAATATTCACCCCAAGTTTTCTTCCTGAATTCGAACTTTATCTTCATGTTATCTTAAAGAACTCAATTCTAAGCCATCTCTCTACTGACAGCTCAGGACATACCACTTAGTCAGAGAGCTCGTCTCCTTACTCCCAAGTCTTCCCAGCCCAAAGTTTGCAAAATTTTCCTGACACTACTATTTTGCCGGAAATTAAAAAAAAATCAAATCATGCTGATTTCCTTTGGATCTTTTCCATTTCTCGTATCAAATAATCCTACCGTGGGTCCCATTCTCTGGAATCATACTCTAATTGAGGTTTTAACCAGACACTTACACGGCTTGACGCCAATCCAAGTGAAGGAATGCAAAGAACACGCACTTTTCGTACCAGAGGAATAACGTAGAGAAGGCAAATATCTCCACCTGGCCAGGAATCTAAACTGGAGCCCTATAAACCGAAGGAAAATATGCTGACCATGTAGCCACTGAGTTAGCTTACTGTTCTTCTGTTCAGAGGGCTCCGGGTTCATTTCTCAGTTGGTCGAGAATTTTAATTGCGTATTGTTAATTCCTCTCGTTTGTGGACTGGGTGTTGGTGTTTGTCTTGACGTTCCATCGTATACGCACATCACACCACAGTACTAACCACCACAGAAGCACGCTATAGTGAATACATACTCCCACCCCCACAGGGCGTCAACACTGGGAAGTTCATCCGGTCATTATAACCGGAACAAATCCATATCATTGGGGAAAAGGCCAGAAATTATAAAAATAATAATGACGATGCATCTCCTGGGAGACAACTAGCTGGATGGACACGTTTACTCTTGTAATACGTTTGACAGTAGGTCAGTTCTAATTTATAAGGAAACCAGAAGGTGCTGGGCAACTGTACATCTGAGGCGGAGGAGAATGCACATATCGTGTGTCCGGCGGCAGCAGCGTGTAATTGGTGTGTGATTTTTGTTGGCTAGCCTCAGGCAGCAGTAGAACTTAATGTCTGTGTTGCAGAGAGCTATGGCAGAGGTCCAAGTGGTCATGTTTCCCTAAGACCAGACCACCAGCTGGACAGTACGGTTAACCTAATGGGACATTAACATCCAGACAGGATCTCAATCATTTCCGCCAGATTTGCTTCCTCGAGGAGGGTTGGCCCTTCCCTCTGTCGTTATCTCGGAGTTGCTGCTACACTGGACTAAGAGCTCCGAAGTCGGTAATATCCTTTTCACACCGTCACATGACATGAACGAGGGAGAGAATCAACTTTAAGAAAGAATGCAACTTAAGAAAAATGGTGTTTTGGTTCTTGGAACAAGTGAACCAGCTTCAGTTCCACTGTATCAGTACGCCTGTACTGTGTGTAGACTGAGATGTATAGGGTAAGTCCTGACGTTAATACATTTTAGGACGTGATTATTACAGGGAAGTACAACGTGTAATAATTCCCTATCGACTATAAGCAGAAGAAAAATAATCAGGGTATCGAAAAATGAAGACATGGGTTCACCAGGATGAATTTCAAAGAATATTTTCAATTCCTTTTCAAGAGAGCGAGAAGTAGAGAGCATACACCAGGAAGAGGAAGAGAAAAATAATATCCTCCCCCCCCCCACCCTGCACCTTTACCATTTACTTGGGGTTTTCAGGAAGTTGCATAAAGCCCACTTTTACGGTCGTATGGCTTCCTGACGTTAACCCTATAAGGATGGATGTATTTGCTATTGTGTTTTTATATGATGATTGGGATGTGATGTGTGTGTGAAAGAAGAATATATATTAATACGAACACGAAAACTCGGTTCCAGGCCAAATAAATTAACTGGACATAACTAAATACCACAACTCTTCCTGGAATCGAACTCAAGACACCCTGAGATGATAGTTGTTGCGCTGACCATTATCCACGTGGTCGAAAAAAAGAACATTATATTAATTGATGCTCATTCAATTGCTGTTTCTTACAATATAGTTACAATTTCCTGTAAAGTTCTTCAAATGACTATCCCCTCATTTATCACTGTCCAGCAAATACCAATGAGACATATTGCAGTGTTTGTTTCTTAGACAATTAAATGAACTAGCCTCCATTGTTACAGATCTGATAGTTGTAAATGGTACAGGGGATATTTATAAGTTCATAGACTTGATGGGGTATTTCTTATGAGGAAATACAACACAATACTCACCCCCTTTGAACTAAAATCAAACGGGAAAGAAGAAAGGGAGTCAAATTACTATTATCAGGTACTTTGACTCTAATAATAATAATAATAATAATAATAATAATAATAATAATAATAATAATAATAATAATACAAGATTGTGCTTATCCGTCACGGTTGATATTGTGATAATTGCCACGCAGTCTCGAGTTAAACGTGAAGTACGGACCGCTAGAGGTGACTTTCTTCATTTCAAAAATTCCATTTGCATCGCCCGGTTCAAACTGCGGAGTGCAGGTTGGGAAATCAGTATCACTGGGCTAATAACAATAATTATTTTTGTAATATAATCATCGTTATAAGTATAATCTTTAACTTTATATTACGACGTTCTTTTTTCCCTCCATTGTCCACTCATCCTCGGGAGATCAACTGGCTAAAGGAGTGCTTCAATTTTCATCTCAGCTATCCTTGAACTAGTTTTCCGTAGTGTTCCACTTCTCCACCAGGCAAATGCCGGGATGGTACCTAACTTCAGGCCACGGCCGCTTCCTTCCCTCTTACTTGTCTATCCCTTCCAATCTTCCCATTCCCCAAGAAGGCCCCTGTTCAGCATAGCAAGTGAGGTCATTTGGACGAAGTAATGGTATTCCTCCCCAGTTACATCCCCCGACCCAAAGTCTCACGCTCCAGGACACTGCCCTTGAGGCGGTAGAGATGGGATCCCTCCCTGAGTCCGAGGGAAAAACCAATCTTGGGTGGTAAACGTATTAAGAAAGAAAGAACTAATATATTGTTATAATTGGAAAATAGGTTACAAAATAGGTATGAAATGGGCATATCTGTGAGAATAAGACAGAAAAGAGAACTGGTAGGCAATGTTCAGACTCGGTACTTTAAAAATTTAGTATGCAAAGTACCGTGGGGGATTAGAAAAAGCCGCAGTGTTAGCTGTGAATAGGGAATTAAACGCTGCCCTTAATTGTATAATATTTATGTTAATAAAATAAGGTTAATGAAACTCTTCATATCAACAGAATATGTGTGGCTTTGTACATCACGTGCAGCTTTAGAAGAGTTTGAATGGTTGGTGAGAAAAGAGTGATGTAGAACTTTCTTCTTAAACTTTTAACAGTATCTGAACTCGGCCCCTACTTCATGTTATATAGTTGTCAGAGTTCCGGGTTCGATTCTGCATATGGGCTACCATCCATCATGTCGAGAGAATCCATTAATCACGGCGACTGTGATTCGAAATCCGACCGCAACATCCATCAGCAGGCGGCAACAAAGACGTCAGGCGTGCGGCGTGGCGGTCTATTAGCCCCCTGTCGACACACTACACATCCCGCCGTGCGCTTTCCTGAGGTTACCTATTATCAAGTTTCTCTCCCCGTCATAACACTTACAGGCGAGACTTGTAAAATTGAAAATCCAAAGCGCAGATGTAGAAGAGTAGACCTGAGCACTCTAACAAGTCTAGCATACCTGCAATCCATCTCAGAAGATGTATACTAGTAATATTCATTCGGATTGGCAGGTTGTGTCGTGCAGCAGGGATAGTGCAAGTCCATACCTTCAACCCCTCCCAGGGCCTTCATGGCCTGTATGGAGATGACTTTGACTTACCTGGAGATCGAAAATTATTCATCATATCGTTTTTTGTGCTGGCCTAAGCATTCGAGATCGTATCTATGCATCGTTGTTGGGCATAATTACGAACACATGTTAAGGATTCTTCTTGGTAGATTTAGAGACACTGCAGAAAATTTGGGCCTTACCGCGTCCCCTGAGACTATCTTTTCGAGTCTAAATAACGGCACCTAAGCGTCTCCGACAACCGTAAAAGGAGTTAGTAGGATGTAAAAACAATAATATTATTATTAAATTATAACTTGCAATCTCACGAAACAAACAGTATAACATTCATCCATTTTAGACGACTGTCCTACACATTATTCATACGACGGAAGAGTGGTATAATGCCGTATTGTACATTATCCTTGATGCATTCCTGGAAATTTTTCAGGTTTTGGTTCAGAACTATATGTGGAATTGTGCTGGGTTAAACACCCATTCCCGGAGTCAGAGGTATTATCCAGACGCGACTGAAATCCCTGACCCGTCCAGGAATCGAACCAGGTAACTCTGAACGGAAGTCCTCGACACTAACCATTCAGCCAAGGAGTAAGAGGGTCTTGATAGATGTATGGATTGTAAAAAATTCAGATGATTCTATGATATGACCAGGGACTCAATAAATAAATAAATAAATAAATAAATAAATAAATAAATAAATAAATAAATAAATAAATAAATAAATAAATAAATAAATAAATCGTATTGAGAAATATCGTGTCACAAAAATGTTCGAATATCTTTGAAAACACTTTACATTGCTTTTTAACACTTTTAATGATACGTTTTTATAGATTGTTTAATTTCGTAAAATAAATGGTAATTTTAATTCTTATAAATTTCATTCTGTACTCTGATTTGTGTTCAATGAATTTATAATTATTTGCCTAAATAATAATATGTTGTTCGTATTCCACTTAAAACTGGGGTGGTGGGGTCCTGAGACTACCAATTTTTACGCTACGTATTCGGTATCATATTGCAATAATGATAAATACTAGATTCATAAGAAGATTTAATGAGCTATTAGCAATATTAGTCACGAAGTTACTCGTGACGAAATTTTATTTTTATAAATTTGATAAGACATGATCAGAATTTAGCGTGCCGCGATTGTGAATCAATCAGAAGCTATCTGTAACTTCCAATGAGAGCTCTGGGTGGGGGCTGTCGACGCGGTAGGCATCCTGATGTTGGGGTTATATCCTCACATTACGCTATCAGCCAATGCATATCTTGCGAGCTTAAAGCTGACCCCACGTTTAATGCTGCAGAGGGCTGAATCCCGCCACGCCTACCCTAGTCCGTTAAGCATGGAGATTAGCCCACTGGACACATTTCTCAACATGAACCAGATGGTTTTAATTCTCCACACGAACTGTCACATACCACTGAAGAGACCCCAAAGGTTACATGAAGGTTTAATGTACTCCATTACGAACTCTGGCAAAAAGTGATTCCACAGCCTTCATGATAATAATTTTAAGTTTAGGTTAAAAGTTCGATTACTCGTATCTTTATCCATAAACAAATAAAATGAGTAAGATTATATAGCTGACTCTTAGAGCGAAACGTTTGTTATTTCGCTCGTTATTTGAAGTCCATAGTTTGTGAACCAGACAATTATTCTACACTGTCATAATTATTTCTTCAGATTAATAATAATAATAATAATAATAATAATAATAATAATTTAGACGCAATCACTAAAGAACAATACACACACGAAAGTGGTCGGAAGGACGTAAACAAGCCTTCTCGGAAAGAATGAAAGCTTGGTGTAACAACAAGAGGAACCCACAGAAGAATTGATTGAGTTCCTTGCATAACGTCTTCCACTATTGGGAAAAATTCGCTGCTGTTCATGCTGCTGCTACTACTACTACTACTACTACTACTACTACTACTACTACTACTACTGCTGCTTTTTTCTTTTTTGTTATTTGCTTTACGTCGCACCGACACATATAGGTCTTATGGCGACGATGGGACAATAAAAGCCTAGGAGTGGAAAGGAAGCGACCGTGGTCTTAATTATGGTACAGGCCCAGCATTTGCCTGGTGTGAAAATGGGAAACCACGGAAAACCATCTTCAGGGCTGCCGACAGTGGGGTTCGAACCCACTATTTCCCAGATGTAAGCTCACAGCTGTGCAAGCCTAACCGAACGGGCAACTCACCCGCACTACTACTACTACTACTACTACTACTACTACTACTACTAAGAAGAACAAATTAAGACGACAGGGCTGTTTTCAAAGGCAGATAATATGATTTGCTCTCTAGTTGTAAAGGAGAGAAATCATTCATTACGTACTTCGTAGTTTACTACCTACACAATCATTTGTCCCGTAAATTAATTTCGATTGAGTTCCTCAGTAATACACCTCTATACGTACAATAAAATACAATACTATACGAACAATGTACAACTGAGTAAATTTTAAAGCTGCCATAGCTGTCGATTTCGCAATCTCTCTTCCACTTTCACTATTCCAGAAGGTTGTCTGGTAATGATGGTACCATTGCTTTAATAATAGGGTGGGACATTCTTCCAAACCATAGTTTCAAACGACATTCACTTTTCTTACCCACAAATTAATTTCAAATCTTTTCCAAAAACTTAGAATGTTATGTAACGGATTCTAATATATTGAGTTTATTGTAATCCATAGTTAATATATTCCATAACAAAATAACTCGCCTATTTATATGAGCAAGAAATCAGATAATTTTTAAGATTCTTTCGTTTCTTCATTATGTTTCTGAATATGATAGAAATACTTTTACTAATTTTTATCAACTACATTTACTTTAATCAATTTCTTAAAAATCTTAAATTAATTCTAACGGTGCGTGCTACCAGCAGTTCTTCCAAGAGGAAGGAATGGAATAATCAGCCTCTCAGACGCAATCCGGTTGTTGGAAAAATAATGTACGATATTAAGGAAGTGGAAAAAGGAAAAAAACACTAATTCCAGGTAAAATCGATCACAAGAAGTTGTGTTAGACTCAGTCATGAATCTGTTATTGCCACGGACTAATATCACATGCCGTTAGCTCCCCATGGAATTTTAGTGAGAGTGGATACAATATTAATCTTTCCGATATAGTAACAGGTACCTGTGTTGGTGATGTAATGTTAACAACGCCCCTGATCTGCCCTTTTATGGTCCTATAAACTCTCTTGAACTTATTGGCAACGTACACCAGCTTTTGCCCGCGTTCGACAGGTACTAGTTCCAGAGTGTAATGAAGTCAAGACAGCGGGAAGATCCAAGTTACATTAATTTGATTGGGTGGAAAAAATAACCAGTATTCAGAATGAACCTTATTACCTTATTTCATTATTTGCCTAATTGTTTGATAGAAAATGGGTTGAAAACAAATATTTCAACCTCTTCCATGTAGTGCGAAATACCGATTTTTGTGTCTCCTTTTTATTGACATAAACTTGTATACTGTATTAGGCTATAGAATTGAAATATGTAATTTTAAACAGTTATCTCCTTTTATAATATACACGGAATCAACACAGATATACACAGACGATTATTATAAAATGCGGAGAGTTAAAAGCAAAACTATAATGAAACTAAAGTCAGAACAAGCAAGGTAGGTCTGTTCCACAAATCTTTACGAATACAGTTCATTTCAACCACTCAAACATTTTCTTTACACCACTCCTGTGGCATTTTACCTAGGATTGACCTTTGTTTACGGTAATTATTTGTGTGCCGGAATTACTATCAAACCAAGGTTATCAGGGAGAGGAGTGTGGCAGACGAATTTTGAGGATGTACTACGATTTTTTTTTCTTTTGCTAGTTGCTTTACGTCGCACCGACTCAGATAGGTCTTATGGCGACGATGCGACAGGATAGGGCTAGGAGTGGGAAGTAATCGGCCATGGCCTTAATTAAGGTACAGCCCCAGCATTTGCCTGGTGTGAAAATTGGAAACCACGGAAAACCATTTTCAAGGCTGCCGATAGTGGGGTTCGAACCTACTATCTCCCGAATACTGGATACTGGCCGCAATTAAGCGACTGCAGCTATCGAGCTCGGTGCTACGAATATTAGAGGAGAGAAATCACTGTCGAAAAGTATATGCTTCGGCAAGATTCTGTGCTCTTGACTGCCCGTAATTCATTTGCGTTACAAACATTCAAAGAAGTATCACATGGTTCACTGGAATTGACGAACTAATGGAATCAACCCTTCATTCTGTCTGTACTTAATAACTCAGAAAACAAATTGAAATAGTGAAAGTTTCCGAAGAGACGTTTTGAAAGGATGCTTCTTTAAAAATGTTTGAAGAAGTACTTTTTGAAATGCCACCCGCGAGGCTTAGCCGGGGCAGTTCGTATCACAGGACCCTGCCGCATCCATCTGAACTTCTTGGATCCCCTGTGGGTGGGTGAGAGACGAAGAATACACCCACAGCATCCCCTGCCTGTCTTAAGAGGCAACTAAAAGGGGTGATCAAAGGATGATTGTATTAGAATCATAAAACAACTTGTGATTAGTAGCAGTAGAGAATGGCTTCACTGTGGGTTTCCGGTACCTGTGATGAGTACTATTATATGAGAGACATCGTGTGTCTGCGTTGCCTGTGATTAATACCCACTATGTGAGGAAAACCACGGGAATACCGGCGCCCGAGAGGAACACCAAGGGTTTGCGTTGCCTGTAAACAGCGCCAGTATGCGAGAAACACCATAGATCTGTGTAACCTGTGCAACGTACGATACTTGTGAGTAGTAACATAATGTGTGGAACAACGCGAGTCTGCACTACTTTTGATTAGTACAGCAATATGACAAATACTATGGTTCTACTTTACTAGCGATAAGTAGCATTATAAGAGCCCGTTGACCAGGATTTTGGACCCTTTTAGACATCAATCATCATTGTTTCAAGAATGTGCCTTAGAAAAGCCCCTTGGTCAGCCATAGTATTGTTTTCAGATAGTTTCTGGGAAGGTGGGGCATTACGGGTCGGATTCACTGATTGTCTTAAAATCGCATTCTTCATCATCATGTTTTGAATTCTGGTCAGTGGATGATTTTGGACATGTCATTACATTTCATTCCGTTCCATTAGGGACCGATGACCTAGATATTAGGCCCCTTTAAACAACGATCATCATCATCAAAATTTTCTGGGCCTGAGAGACGGCGACACTGCCTAAGAAGCCTGACCGTCCACACCAGGGACGGAATATTAACTTGTAGTAGTAGTAGTACTAGTAGCAGCAGAGAATGACTTCACTGTGGGTTTCCGGTACCTGTGGTTAGTACTATTATATGAGAGACACCGTGGGTCTGCGTTGCCTGTGATTAATACCCACTATGTGAGGAAAACCACGGCAATACCGGCGCCCGTGAGGAACACCAAGGGTTTGCGTTGCCTATGAGCGGCGCTATTATGCGAGGAACACCATAGATCTGTGTAACCTGTGCAACGTACGATACGTACACCGTGCAGTTATAGCTTTAAACAAAGCTCTACATTCGAGAGGCGGTAGGCAGATTAAGAACGAAATTAAAAACCGAATATTATGACTTACGGAAAGAGTGATTAATATGTTATTCATAGTATCGAGTCGTCTTCTAAGCCAGCAAATGACGTACACTTATCCTCGACAAAGAAATTTCCATTCCTATGGATGCAGCTCGGAAATAGAGAAGTTTGTTATTATGGAACGGACATGGCACTTTGCCACGGTTGCTCGGGCAGGAAGTGAGCGCTGTTCTCGCGAAAGGTTAGCGTGTCTCTTCCACTTCAAGTGGGTGCTGGCACGGTAGTTAATCAACCCGCCTTTCAAGCAAGCGAACAGTAATTCTCGCCGTCACTTGTGAGGGGCGCTTCAAACAACTGTACGACACGTAGATAGGTAAACACTTCTAATAATACTGTCATGAAGATTTATTTTATAAATTGTTTAACTACAGAGTCACATGTCTTATTTAGTACGAAGGTAGCCAAGTTCGACTACTCTGAAATTAGTTTTGGGAGAAACTACGGTAGGAAGTAATCATCTTTCTTCTTCTTCTTTCACCGCTTTTCTCACACCTTTGGGGTCCCGTTGCGAACTGCGTCGCACATGTGAACTTTGTCATGTTTTACGACCGGATGCCCTTCCTGCCGCCAACCCTATGCAGAGGGATTTTATTCACTATCGCGTGTTTCTGCGGTGGATATTAGTGTAGTGTATGGTCTGAATACGGAGAAGAATGGTATTGGAAGAAACACACAAATCCAGCCCCGAGTCAGAGAATTAACCAGTTGCGATTAAAATCCCAGACTCGGTCGAGAGTTGAACCCGGGATCCCCAAAACCGAAGCCGTCAACTCCGACCATTCGACCAAAGAGTCGGTCATCATCATAATTATAAAGCGCTGCCTCTGTGGATCAATCGTAGAATGTTGACCTCCGTATTCGAAGAAAGCGAGTTCAAACCCGCCAGAAATAGTCGGATTTTTGAAGGGCGGAAAAGAAAAAATTCGACACTCCATGTCGTACGATTTCGGCATGTAAAAGACCTCTTATGACACATTTAGTGTTTGCCCGACAAAATTAATTAAAACTCAGCCATAGACGCCAAAGAGATATTCGGCTTACTCTATCTAGTAGGCCTCGAGTAAAACGGGACGTCGAAATTGACGAGGAAATAAAAATAAATAAATAAATAAATAAATAAATAAATAAATAAATAAATAAATAAATAAATAAATAAATAAATTTTCGTCATCCTCTTAAGAATTTATTGCCCTTATGAGTGTCAACATTAATATTGCATGCCAAGTTCTCTCTGAAGATACAAAGTAGTAAAGTACAATGCACAATTTAAACGGGCGCTTTACAACATGGGGTAAAATTACTGTCATTATGATGAGATGGATATCTAACGACTTCGCGTGTAACGTAGTTTGCCTTGTCCACACCAAGAGCCCTCAAGTGTAAGCGTCAATTACAGAGAAGGGTAGCAGCTTCATATTTGCATACTAATTCTGTTTATTGTAAATTTATACACTCTTCTACAACCAAGAATTTAACGGACGTTACTAGCGACCTGGAGTTAACATATTAAGCCCAGTTGACGCGTTACTATTTGGACTTAGCATGCAAACCATGCTTGATATTTGCATTCGAAATGAAACAGCTTGGAGACCGTGACAATGAGGAAGCCATAGCTCGAGCCCTTCAGTTCAGCTTTAACACTCAAGTACTAAGTTCTTTAATACATTCATTATGTCACCAGCTGCTTGAAGAGCGAAGTCAGGATGTGCATAATGTTTTAGGTAGCGGCCATTCGATGTATTTTTTATTAATCCGAAATGTGCGCCTGCGTGACAAATAAGGTGGATTTAGGTCCAGGATTATGAAACAATAAGCATTAAATTAAGATAGAAATAAGGAGAATTAAGAAAACACAACAGGAAATATCATACATTGTAATACAAATGGTGATTTAAAATGTATGAAATCTTTCAAAATACCCTTGGGTATTTGTGTATTGATGGGCACTCAAACAAAGTCGCTAAAGGTGCTTCTTTGTCCAAAGAAAAGATATCACACTGCACCGAAAGGGATACCTCTTACTTCCCATGTTTAATCAAAGAATCTGAAGATGAACAGTGAGTGTTTGTGTATATCAAAAATAAAATACATCAACGTGAACGAATTTCCACTCGAGTGCTATTGTTGCTCAGTGCTTCTTTTATTCAACTGCCCATTTACTTCTCAATGAAATATTAGTATAACAAGCATTATCAAGAAAATAGGAGTTAACTTGCCTAGAAAAACTGGAACATCCCTTTGTGTTAGTGACCAATTGCTTTTTTTTCTTTAAATTTTATTATCCGTGTGTGTATCTTTTCCAGCACTTTATTACAAACTTTCCTCACTTATTCTAGTTACAGAAGGGCCTACAGGAGGTCGACTTCAAATCTCGTCCTTAGTAAGTGATTATTTTTGCCTTGTTTTGTTATGTACTAAGATTTTTGTTTGTTGTTTGTTTGGTTGTTTTTATTTTATCTCTTGTCAACAGTAATCTGATATAGCATGTATTTATGCTGAACGATTAAATACTACATTAAAAAAATGTTTAATCAGTTGAATTACCTTTCTCTCTTAGGTGAGTAATACATGGGAAATAGATGCCATGCTTCTCGTCATCAACTTCTGAAGCCTGTTGAACATCCTTTTCAAGTCATTCAATCATTACTCCCTTCAGATCTATTAAGCGCTACAATGTCTGCCCTTCTATTGCTGTCTTCCTCCGGCAAGCAGTGGCCCTCTTCATATATTTCCCACTTTGCCTTTTTTGAAGCGTCTGCAATTCGGTATGGAATAATGCGAATAATGTGAGTGTTTTTCATCCACCCACCGTTTGAACAATATTCTAAGTCATGGTCCAGTTTTTCAACTTCTTCACATCGTGGGAAACTCCAGTGAGGAGTCGTTGTAGTAAATCTTGCAGGAACGGATCGTATCGCTGCTGTGTAACATGACAGTTTGATCGCAGTTGTCCATTCCGAAGAAGAAGTAGCTTGCCTATTATTAATACAGGAATTGCTAAACGGATCGTCTTCGTATGCAGTTACGCCCTAACCTTTGTTAGGTAGGAAACAAGTGCTTGATGCTAAGGATTTCTCTCAATAGACGGTCACATTGCGACATTGTAGCCACATTATAAGAAATTTCTAATTTGCTTAACGAAGAATTTCATCGTGAAAATCCCGATTTTTGTGCAGATGAGCATCCTATATTATAAGCAATATTTTGGCAAAGTTATAATAATGAAAATTAGCTTCCGAGGTAGCTATAAAAATGCCTAAACGGCTGAAATTCTTGGGTGCATATAACATGTCATTTGGACAACCGTGTGGCAAACCTAAGGCAAAGGGAAAAAGTGAATTTAATTTGATAATATAGTTGCAACGGCAGAGCACAGTTAGTGTTTTGGGATCTCAAGTTTGACGATTGCGGAATATGGGGAAAACCTTAGCTTTACATGTTCTAATACTGTTGGTATGTTAAGGATCTCAGGTGATGACAAAATTATTTGAATCTTGGATACCGTCCTGTTGAGTTCTGATGTTACAGCTTGAAGGAAGAGCATCTTAACATCCAAATAAGTACGGAGTATAACCGTAAAACATACGGTTTTACTAAGGAATATGAACCACTGGGACATAAAAATTATTTTCAAAATTCCTTGATGCAGTAGCCGGGATTATGACGACGGTCGCCTTGATGAGGCGCCAGTTCTTCTCTACAAATATCAAGAGAAACCTGAATTAAATTTCCGTTTTCACATTACTCATGAAACGAACGAATCAAACCCTATGGTGCGAAGGCCCCAAAGGGCTGTGGCC